>NW_027250106.1:0-43823 GCF_030848795.1 Temnothorax nylanderi
CTCTCCCTCTCCCTCTCCCTCTCCTCTCTCCCTCTCCCTCTCCCTCTCCCTCTCCCTCTCCTCTCCCTCTCCCTCTCCCTCTCCCTCTCCCTCTCCCTCTCCCTCTCCCTCTCCCTCTCCCTCTCTCTCCCTCTCCCTCTCCCTCTCCCTCTCCCTCTCCCTCTCCCTCTCCCTCTCCCTCTCCCTCTCCCTCTCCCTCTCCCTCTCCCTCTCCCTCTCCCTCTCCCTCTCCCTCTCCCTCTCCCTCTCCCTCTCCCTCTCCCTCTCCCTCTCCCTCTCCCTCTCCCTCTCCCTCTCCCTCTCCCTCTCCCTCTCTCTCTCTCTCTCTCTCTCTCTCTCTCTCTTTCTCTCTCTCTCTCTCTTTCTCTCTCTCTCTCACGCACCCTTCACAGCTACGCTGTCTTAACAATAGTTACTTATTAAACATTATTAACCTTGTCTACTTTTGCTATTGTTCTGTGAACCTTCTTTTCCACTATATTAAAATAGACTATCTTTATATCACAGAAAAACTCCTTTACATTATGTTACACACTTGTTATTCCGCTACCAACATTTAATCTGTTCGTTCTTAACATATAATAACCTTCTTTATTTATCATTCTTCTAGATGTTCTTGTTACCTTCTTTTTCTCTTCCTTTCCTTTTGCTCACGTTTTCCTTATCTTCCATGCTGCTACTCCTTTTTCATCGAGATCAACTTCTGAAATGTGGCTTCTTTTTCTCTTCACTTTCCTTTTGCTCACGTTTTCCTTATCTTCCATCCTGCTATTCCTTCTTCATCGAGATCAACTTCTAAAATGTGGCTGACTTTCTCTGTTATTTCGTCATACCTCAGACCTCATTTTTCGCCTGTCGTCGCGCCTCTGCCTCTTTCCTGAGTCTCTCTTCTTCCTGTCTTTTTAGCTCTTCCTCAAATTTCTTCTTCTTTTCCTCCTCTTTCTTCTGTTTTTCTTCTAGTTTTTTAAACTCTCCCCGCTTTCTCTTCTCTTCTTCCTGCTTTCTCTTTAAGTTCTCCTCCTCCTGCTTTCTCCTTTCTTCACGCTTTTTCTCTTTCTCTTTACGTTTTCTCTCTTCTTTTCTTTTGCTCTTCTTCCTGTTTACGTTTCTCTTCCTCTTTTCGTTTCTTCTCCTAAATGTCGCTTCTTTTCTCTTCACTTTCATTTTGCTCACGTTTTCCTTATCTTCCATGCTGCTACTCCTTTTTCATCAAGATCAACTTCTGAAAGGTGGCTGAATTTTTCCTCTGAAGTCTGTCATTCGTCGCCGCGCGCGCAGGCACCGCGCGCCCCAATGCTGCGCCTCGACGCCCCGCAGTGGTGTCAACCCACTCTTTTGGAGAGGCCGGCACCCCGCGCCGTCTCAGCCCTAGCCGGGGCCCATCACCGCCAACACCCAGCGCCGCCTCGGTCCTCGCTTCAGCGCCATCTTGCCTCAACCCACTCACTACATGCGCTTCCCTCTCTTCTCTTTACTGCTTCCGGTCCCTTTCCTTGATGTTCCTCCCTCTTCTCTCGCCTTCTCTCCCGACCCTGCCTCGCTCCGACTTAACCTCACTTTTCCACGTATTCTCCATCCTGTCTTACTCCGATTCTTTCACGCCTCCGGTTCTTCCTCCATGTGCTCGCCTTCCTCCGTCCTTCCTTTACGCGTCTCTTCTTTTTCCTCACATTCCTCGTTTCTTACTCCGTTATTCCGACCATAATTCCTCCTTCTCTTCTCGGAGCAGCCACCCGCCTTTCTTCGACTTTACCTTAATATTTTTTTACATAGATTAATGAAAAGAATCGAATAATAATATTAATTTTTACATTTTGCAATATTGCAAAATTAAATATATTTCTACAAAATACAATCAAATAACTTTTTTACAAAAATCGATTCTTTTTATTATTCTGCGTATAAAAATATAAAGTCATCGAATGTGCCGAAAGTGAATACCTTACGAGATATTTCATATTTTATATTAAAAATATCATAAATTTTAAAATATCTCAGGAAATTCTTAATAAAAGAGAGCTTCATTATAGTGTTTTGAAAACGTCTTGACAAGGGCAAGAATATGCAATAAAAAATGGGATATTCTATTTAAGAAAACATAGATCGCATTGACCTAGCCTTGAAAAAATCGCTCAAAGTCAATTCCATATTTTTATCATCTGTCCCCCTTAATATCCTACAACTTTAATCTAAAACATTTTTCCATATCTAAAGCTGTTTCTGGGATCCAGGGGGCTGGGTCAGACTTTAGAGATACCCTGTATAATAACTATAACTATAGATATATATTTCAAATATATAATTATGTCTATATTATGTTTTTCTTTCTATTTAGAAAGTGCTCTACTGTGTAAAGGAGCGGAAAATTGGAAAGAAGTTTAGCAAGCCATTAAAACTTGGCTGAGACGTGCAAAAGAAAGGGCAGGAAAAGAAGCAAAATAAAATAAAACATATTCTTCATTGTAAACATTTGCATTTGTACATGCAATTTGTGAATTTATTTCATTTTTACTCATTTTGAATCATTTTTGTTTTTAAACAATGCAAAAGTGTGAATTTGGAGTAAAATTTCTAGAAAATCTGAGAATTTTTTTTACAAAATTTGAGTAAACACCCTTATTGAAATTTCAACATTAGTTTTTATAACTATTTTGTACAAATTGCTGTTTTCTTTAATTAATTTGCAATACGCGTGTGCAATACGTTTAACAATGCGTGTATGTGTGTGTGGATACATACATATATACATACATATGGGTCATTCTTTCTCAACGTTACCCCCATGCTGCCCATTTCATTATTGATCTAAAAATTTTCAAAATATTTTTAAAATTTACAGAAAAATGTAAGCTTTCGAATGGTACGTGGCTAAATTACCGAATTCAGTCAGATCATCCTAAAAATTTGGGAAAAGTGAAGAATTATAAAGTGAACAATTATGAAAACGTTAACCCTTCGAACCACACATTTTTCAGAACATCCATTTTTCATGAAAATTTATATCTAGAGGTTTTTGAGGTCGCTGATTACAAATCTGTTATCAGTTTTTTTAAATTTAAGATGGCGGATCCAATATGGCGGACAAAATTTTGAAAAATAATGCTAATTAAATGAAACTTAGTAGGTGGGGGTTTTTAAAATCGTCGATTACGAATCCACCATTGGATTCTCAAAATTCAAAAGGGCGGATCCAATATGGCAAACATATTTTTAAAAAATGATGCTAATTCTATGAAATCAGATATATGTAGGGATTTTTGAGGTTGCTAATTACAAATTCTTTGTTGGATTTTCAAAATTCAAGATAGCGGATCTTAATCCGTTATATTAAATCCGCCATTTTCAATTTTACTTATTTTTATTTTTTTTTTAATTTTTTAGGCGACTTTTAGGAAAATCCAACAATAAATTTGTAATTAGCGACCTCAAAAATCCCTACATGTATCTGATTTCATAAAATTAGCATCATTTTTTAAAAATATGTCCGCCATATTGGATCCGCCTTTTTAAATTTTGAGAATCCAATGGTGGATTCGTAATCGGCGATTTCAAAAACCCCCACCTACCAAGTTTCATTTCATTAGCATTATTTTTCAAAATTTTGTCCGCCATATTGGATCCGCCATCTTAAATTTTAAAAAACTGATAACAGATTTGTAATCAGCGACCTCAAAAACCTCTAGATATAAATTTTTATGAAAAATGGATGTTCTGAAAAATGTGTGCTTCGAAGGGTTAACGTTTTCATAATTGTTCTTTACTTTTCCAAATTTTAAGGATAATCTGACTGAATTCGGTAATTTAGCCACGCACCATTCGAAAGCTTACATTTTTCTGTAAATTTTAAGAATTTCTTGAAAATTTTTAGATCAATAATGAAATGGGCAGCATGTGGGTAACGTTGAGAAAGAATGACCCATATATGTATATATTTTATATAATTTTTAAAATAAATATATTGTTTTAAAATATTTATACATTTCATTGTTTTCACCCTTTTAATGTAAATTACAATTCTGGATGTTTCTTTTTATCACGTCCTTAGGACGTCCATCGGATATCCTGTGGACATGTTTTAGGGATATAAGCATGTCCACCAATTTCATAAACAGATATATTATGGACGTCCATAAAATGTCCAAAGGACGTTAAACGGATGGCCTATGGACATCCTCAATATCCGTAAAGGATGTCTTATGGATGTCCATCGGATATCCATGTGCTGTCTAGGATCTAATCAATATCCACGAGACGTGCAGTAGTTATTTATATAAATATTCAGTGGATATTTAATGGATATCCAGTGGATATCCCCATGGATATTTAATGAATATCTATTAGATCTCGTGTGGCGGACATTTGGATATTTAATGGATATTTAATGGATATCTCGTGGATATCATGGATATACATTGGGGATATTTAATAGATATCTGTTAAATATTAAGTTCTGTGTGGGAATAAACCAGGGTTTCGTTGAAATTCCATTTCAGTAAACATAATTTTTTTACTAATATTTTTATTGGAATTGTTGTTTAAATTGTGCTTCTCAAGTAAGAAGTATAATTTCTCTTACCTCAGAATACGTTACGACTACCTCGCCGGCAATTTGTTGCACGGCCTGAGCAGTCAGTCCTGCAATCTCCAGGGTGTTCGGCGGCAATGGGACCGCAGGCTCAAACGCAGCGTGAGTATTAATTAGTACAATATTAATTCTATCTTTTTCTATTTCTTGTAATGGCCTGATTGCATGGCCTACATATTCCTCGGTAAATCGTTGAACAATAGGAAAGAAATAGTAATATCTTATGAAATCATCCACAATGTAATATAAAGTATTCCACGTTCTCAACCATAAACCTTCAGGTTTCGCAATGGCTGCATGTATGTAAGGTCGAACGGTCGGATAACTTGGACCACCGATATAATCCTTGAGCCAAGGAGTAGCACCAAGTGGAATATAGCCTACTATGGGTGGCTTACCTTTAGCATCCTGAAAGAACAATACTTACAGACAATGGAAAAAGTTAAAACTGAAACAGATTTCGTAATAAACAAAATAATATAATTTATAAGTACCATTTTGCAGAAAAGAATTGTCACTGTTATTAGCAGATAATGCAAAAATAATAATATAGTTAAAATTTGAGCAGATCTTACAGCAAAAATTAAAATTTTTTTCTGTAATAAAAAAAATTGTAAAAAGAAATAGATTTATGTATAAAACAATAAAATTATAACAAAAAGCCGGAAAAACTGTTTAGGAGACCCACCTCAAATGAACTTGACTTGAACATATACTGTCAAAAGGTCGCCCTCCTGAGTAACCTTCAAAAGGTTTTAGCCGTCGTTTATTGTGTTTATTATATAAGTGTTATTAACAAAAAAGTTTAATGAATAAAACGTACTTTTTCGACACTGTGTGCACATTTAAGGAGTCAGCATATGGTAGAGGAACCCGGGGCATAATGGAAACGCTAAGGGTTAAATAAGTTTAAAATATATTAAATATATATAAATAAATATAATAGTAAGGCTCACAAGATTACAAATCAATCGAAGAAAAATGGAGCGTTGAGCCGTAACAAGGTGTTGGTGTTCGTATATTCTATACTTAAGTAAAGAAGTAACAAATTATAATTGTAGTACATACTGTACATATACATATATTCCAACTTAATAGACTGCGCGCCGCAAATTTGTCGGACTTGAAACACAGCTATCTTGGAACATTAATACCTTTCCCTTCCCGAAATTAAATCGACACGATTTAATTATTTAAAAAACTGTAAAGAATTTATTGCGAAAAATATTACCACATGCCTCGGTAGTCGAATTGGTACGACGCCCTTCACGGAATGAAGGAGGTTCCAGGTTCGAATCCTGGCTGAGGTAATATTTTTCGCAATAAATTCTTTACAGTTTTTTAAATAATTAAATCGTGTCGATTTAATTCCGGGGAGGGAAGGGTATTAATGTTCCAAGATAGCTGTGTTTCAAGTCCGACAAATTTGCGGCGCGCAGTCTATTAAGTTGGAATATATGTATATGTAGGGGAGACCGGGGCTAGACCGCTAACGGGGTAAATCCGCCAAATCAAATATCTCGGAACCTGTATATTGTGCGAACTCGCTATTAACATTGTAAACGCTGCTTATGGTACCCATGTGACCAACGGAGTTTCGGCAGGTTACCTGCCGTGTTATGATTTTTACGAGGGCAAACGTGTTTTCGGAAGGTGAAAGTTACATTTTCTGCGCGTGGAAATTTTGTAATATCTGCTATAATATTTGCTCTCCAAATCTCGAGGTACGTGATTATAAAGAGTAATGCATGCTGAACACGAATCCAGTGTAGTTTTTTCATTATCGTTGATGTCTAATATTTCGTGGGCGATCAAACCTGAAACTTGTGTTTGGGGTTAATCCGTCAGTAAGCAGTCCGGGTGCATTTCCAAGGCATTTCCGGGCATTTCCAGGCTCACTGCATATGGAATATGGATGAGACGGGAATTACAACCATTCAGACACCGAATAGAGTCATCGGACGTCGAGGAGTGAAACAAGTCGGGCGAGTGACTTTTGCGGAAAGAGAAACCCTCGTAACTATTTTTTAATAACGTTTCGCATAAAAATTTTAAATAAATTTTTATATTTTTTTCTTAAAAAACAATTATTAAGATGTATCCTATCATTTTTCAGGATTAGATGTACGTATATGTATTGAAAATGCAGTGTAACGGTTAAACCCCGGCATTTTTGAGATTTCAATTTTTGCACCGTTGTCGTTTTTGCTCTATACCGGTTAAACAAAGCGACGTAGATAAAAATTTCCTGTATAAATTTTGTAGCTAAAGGTTCACTCTTTACAGTGGTATACCATATTTAACTACAATTATTTATTTTGTTGTTAAAAATCGGCACCGAAAAAAAACTAACGGTCTAGCCCCGGTCTCCCCTACAGTATGTACATTATAATTCGTTACTTCTTTACTTAAGTATAGAATATACAAACACCAACACCTTGTTGCGGCTCAACGCTCCATTTTTCTTCGATTGATATATAAATAAACTTGGTCTTGCACCAAAATATTCTTTGAAATATCCACTATAAAAAACACAAGTTTTACTGCAAGAGAAAAGTTTAAAAGGATCAAATTGTTGTTTTATATTGAAAGCGTGAGTTTTCCTTATTATGCATTTTATCCGGGGCGTAATGGGATACCTCATAAAACTTGTTTATTAATGTTCAAAACCTCTTACAAGTGATTTATTAGAACACGCAATATATGTAGAAATGTATTATTACACTTTTAATTATTAATAATTGTTTATTAATAACACTTCTCTCTTATTACACTACACATTTTTTTTATTAAAGTATAAATTAAAATCAAAATGTGGTATAATAATTATGGCATCAATATTGCGCAACATAACATAGATATTTACTGATAGCGTATGAAAGCAATAAATAATTTTAAGAACACAAGTGTATTATTACGCTTTTAATTATTAATAATTGTTTATTAATAACACTTCTCTCTTATTACACTACACATTTTTCTTATTAAAATATAAATTAAAAACAAAATGTGGTATAATAATCATGGCATCAATATTGCGCAACATAACATAGATATTTACTGATAGCATATGAAAGAAATAAAAAATTTTAAGAACACAAGGCCATTATGCTTCACGGACTAATGCCCCGTTATGCTCAAAATGTATAAGTTTACTTTAGGTAATATAATCATCACACTCATCACAGATAATCGTTATTTACAGATACTTTACTAAATTGACAAGAAAAGATCATTTAATGACGTAAATAAAATTGGAAAGGCTATGAGAGTCGGACGCGGTTCTTTGTGCGTAATATTAGAATGACTGATTTATTACTTATGTTTTACATCAATCAATCCTTACGTTTCGGCTCAAGTTTGAGCCATCTTCAGCGGTATAATATTGTTGCGCTCGTCCGCGCGTTCGCTGCACTCACAACACTCTCACTCGCGAACGCGGCGCGCGATCCCGTTGCCGGGAATAAAGACTCTCTCAATTAGAAAGGAACTCGTTTAATGGGTATTAGCGAATACAACGAAGGGCTCGTGAACACGTCTGTTCGACACGAAGGCCCAGCGAAGAATCTGAATAACGATGAACGTCAACAAACAAATACACGGCTCGTCGTCAGGCACGTCGACAGACAGCGCTTCGCGGCTGCCTTCCGGGTTTCTACCAGGCGTCACGGCTCGGGCGCAACACTGCCCTCCCTCTTCCAGATTGTCGTCCCGACAATCAAGGAGGTAGTTTGCAGCCGTTCTTCCGGGATCTCAATGCCTCGATGCTTCTTTTTTTTTTCTTTCTTGCCCTCCCCGAAGTGAAACTCTCGGGTTACCAGGCTGCATCCTCATCAGGCAAATCTCTGACCGATCCGCCGCCTGTGCTCCTCTTCTGTCTTGAGGACTTGCGGCCTTCTTTCTTCCTTTTTCAGGCAAGGGGGGGGGGGAAATGTAACTACCGTGGACCCTTTGTCCAAAGGACTCCCCAAGCCTCCGCCTTGGCATTTGCCCGTAGTCCCTCGGAAAACCACGGATCGAAAACCTCGGGAAAGGCGGTCTTCTTAAAAAAAGGGGGTCTTTCTTGAAGGAGAAAACAAAAACGAAACTCGAAGGAGGAGAAGGTCCACTCGGCCTCCGCAGAAGTCGGAGTCGTTCCTCGTCCGTAGCCGCCTCTGGCACTCCCTTCTTCCCTCCTTCTCGGGTAACTGAAAAACAATTAAAACGTGTAAACATTGTAAACATAAATAAGAATTATTTCCCCTCTCCCCTCGGGCTCCGCTAGACTCCTCGCGTCACGACCTAACCCAAATGTCTCTCTACGAAAGGAGCTAACCTATCAGCATGTACAATCTTCTTCCTATTCCGAGGAGACCTGTGAATACAGAACACTACATCACTTAATTTCCTAACTATAGAATATGGGCCCTCCCAACTGCTCTGCAACTTAGGAGCCCTCCCTCTTCTCCTTTGAGGATTAAACAGCCAAACTTTCTGCCCCTCTTGGAAAAGAAATGATCTCGCTCTCTCATCATACCAGGTTTTAGTCTTCGAAGATCTCAACGACATTCTCTCTCTCGCCTCAAAATGAATTCTTCCTAATCTCTTCCTCAAGTCCTGGACGTAATTCCCGGAAGATTCCTGCTCCTGAACGCCCGGAGAATTACCTTGTAACAAATCTAGAGGAAGTCTTAAGTCTCTAGCGAAATATAACTCTGCTGGGGTGAGACCCGTGGTCTCATGCTTAGATGATCTAAATGCCAGTAGAAACATGGGAATCCACCTATCCCAATCTTTTTGATTCTTAGAGACAAATTTCGCCAAGAAATTCGTTATCGTCTGATGTTGACGTTCGACTTGGCCATCCGACTGGGGATGTAAAGGAGTAGTCCTTGTCTTTTTAATTCCCAGAAGGTACACTAATTCCCAAAATAATTTAGACTCAAAATTTCGCCCTTGGTCAGTGTGGATTTCTGAGGGTACTCCGTGTCTGGAGATAACCTCGTTAACGAAGATCTCGGCGATAGTCCTTGTCCTAATATTCTTGACTGGAAATGCTTCTACCCATTTAGTGAAGCAATCAACGATCACAAGTAAATATTTGTTCCCGGCGGAAGTTCTTGGGAGGGGACCAAGTATATCCATTTGTACCCTCTGAAAAGGGGTCCCCACGTTATAAATTTGAAGAGGAGATTTTCCTTTGCCTGAGGGACCCCTCTTGGCTACACAGACACGACAAGATCTGCACCAGTCTTCCACATCGCGCTTACAGGTAGCCCAATAAAAACGTCGACGGATTTTACTTAAGGTCTTATTCATCCCAAAATGCCCTCCCGAAGAAGAATCGTGAGCTTCCTCTAAAATTCTGGCAGCCTGACTTCGAGGAACCACCAGCTGAAAATGAACAGAATTTAGATTAGGGGCTTCCCACTTCTTATAAAGAATATTATCTTTAACAACAAGAGCATCCCAGTATGCCCAATAAATCTGAGAAGAAATATCTCCTGATGCTATTTCAGAACGAGGAGGACGAACACCTACCTCCTTCGCCTGTAAAATTAAAGAAATGTCCGGATCCAATCTCTGCTCCTTTCGCCAAAGTTCCAGACTTCCAGTGTCTAAGGAGATTCGAGCAACAGTCTCTTCTTGTCCTTGAAAAGATTTTCTTTCCACCTTTGCACAATACTGACAATTTTCCATCTCACACAGTCGCCTTGATAAACCGTCGGCATTCTTGTGAGAAAAGCCTTTACGATGAACCACAGAAAATTCAAACTGTTGGAGTCTCTCCAACCAACGAGCCAATTGCCCTTCTAAATCTTTGAAGGACATTAACCACTTCAAAGAGACATGATCCGTGCGAATTAAAAATTTTCGCCCCAAAAGGTAATGGCGAAAAGATTTAAGAGAGTCGACAATCGCCAAAAGTTCGCGGCGAGTCACACAATAATTTCTTTCTGCTTTATTTAGGACACGACTATAATAAGCAATTACTCTTTCTTTTCCTTCCTGTTCCTGAGAAAGGACCGCGCCAATCCCAACACCAGAAGCATCTGTATCGACAATAAATTCTCCTTCCCCATCAGGAAAAGATAGAATTGGGGAAGATGATAATACAAGTTTTAATTCTTCGTAAGCCTTTTGACAATTTTCTTCCCAAACAAATTTAACTTTATTTTCCGTAAGAATAAATAAAGGCTTGGCTATTGAAGAAAATCCTCTAATGAATTTTCTATAATAGGAACAAAACCCGAGAAAACTCCTCAATTGCTTCTTTGTGTGAGGGACAGGCCAGTCTCTCACTGCAGAGATCTTTTCAGGATCTGTTGCAACGCCCTCGGAAGAAATTACATGACCTAAATATTTTACATTTCTTTCAAAAAGGACACATTTTTTTGGATTGATTTTTAAATTAGCCTTTCGCAATCGAAGAAAAACCTTTTTCAGATTCTCAACCATTTCGTTAAAATTTTTCCCGAAAATAATTACATCGTCCAGATAAACTAAGCAAATCTTAAATAATAAACCATGAAGAACTTTTTCCATAAGACGTTGAAAAGTCGCGGGGGCGTTACACAATCCGAATGGCATCACAGTAAATTGCCAAAGACCATTGCCAATAGAAAAGGCCGTCTTTTCCCTATCCTCGGGATGTATTTTCACCTGCCAATATCCGCTTTTAAGATCGAGTGTAGAAAACCAAGTGTTACCTGCTAACTGGTCGAGGATATCGTCAATTCGTGGTAAAGGAAAGGTGTCTTTCATAGTTACATCATTCAATCTCCTATAATCCACGCAGAATCTAATCGATCCATCCTTTTTTTTTACTAATACTGCAGGAGAAATCCAGGGACTTTGTGATGCTTCGATCACTCCTTGTTCCTTCATTTCCTCAATAATCTCATTGACTTCCTTTCTCATGTTAAACGGGATTCTGCGTGGTACCTGTTTAATAGGGAGAGAATCTACAACGTTAATTACATGTCTAACTACATCACAATTTCCCGCAACAATCTTTTCAGAAAATACATCCCGATATTCACGAATGAATTCGACAAAAACATTTTGCTGATTATCGGAAAGATTTTTAGAATTTTTAGAAAGGAGCTCCTCCAAAAGGGGAGAGAACTCCTCAGAATCCTCCGTTTGGGCAATCCTTCGAACAACAGAAGGTGCGCCAAAAAAAGAATCGCAAACTTGACCGAAATCTGTCTTCCGGAGAAAATCCACCCCCAGAAGACAATCATCCGCAATATCCGACACTAATATTGGAAGCTCAAATGAGTTTTTACCAAGTTCAACCTTGGCGAGAATTTCAAAGTCAACCATAACGTCTTCCCCCGTGGGATACTTAAACCTTCGACCGAATACCGGAAATCTCCGTTCCCCTTCACGAACGAATTTCTTATTTATTAAAGAAACATCAGAGCCCGTATCTATTTTGAAAATGCATTCTTTATTATTTAGAAAACCAGTGTAACAATAATCTTTAAAAACTTTATGCACCCTATTAACAAGAAAACACCGTTTCGTCGGGGATTTATCCACGCAAGTTGATCTCTCCCCGCCGAGATCAACTAAACCGCGTTTTCCTTTTTATCCGGACACTCGTTACGGAAATGCCCTTGCCTCCCGCAAAGCCAACATTCCTTCGGCTTATTCTTAACAAATCTTCCCTTTGATCCTTCTTTCATGTTCTCTTTCTCTTTTTGTTCACCCAAAATAGGATTTGCTGTTTCATTAGTTCCCCCATTTTTATTGAAAAACTTTCCACCTCTATTTCTTTCCCCAAAGCTTTCGCCCTGAATAGCTTTAACCGCTTTCGCCCTTTCCACCGCGATCTTTAATGAAGTGACCCCTTCCAATTGTAAAGTTCTCTTGACAAACCCATCAAACAAAGCGGAAACGAACTGTGAGCAAGCAATCTTATCCCGCACAGCATAAGTGCATTCGGGATAGGCCAGGCGCGAGAGCCTTTCAAGATCGGAGCCCAGCGCTGCGTATTCCTCCCCGAATTTTTGTTTCCTATTGGTAAAAAGAGAGTAATAATTTTGTGAGAGGTGCCCCTCTCCGAAACGCAGCTCGAGCTTTTCAGTGAGCTCCGCGAATGTGAGAGATTCGATTCCATCGGCGCATGATTCGAGAAGTGACCGTGCCTTCCCGCGCAGACACGATGCCAATACGACTGCCTTTTCCGCCTCGGTCCACAAATTCGCGCGCGCGATTAAAAGAAATTGCGCTAAGAATTCACGAAGCGGCGCCGTCCCGTCAAACGTGTCCGGCTTCAACTTCAAACCACGCGACGCCTCACTCGAACCTCCGCACGCGGCGCGCCCCGCACACGCGCCCTCACCCGCGCCCATCACACGCAGCGGCTCGACCAAATTTCCGCACGCGGCGCGCCCCGCACACGCGCCCTCACCCGCGCCTATCTCCCGCGGCGCCTCATTCGAAATTTCGCCGCGAGAAACATTATTGGAAGGACTTAGCTGATGTACGGCGAGTTGCTCCTGGAGACGTGCCACCGCAGCGTCGCGTTCCCTCAAACGAGCCTCCAACTCGCTGCGGAAAAGCTGTTGCTCCTGCTGCTCCAGCTGCCGCTCCTGACGCAGCTTTTGAAGCTCCAAATAGACAGCTTCGAAAGCGCCCGTCTCAGCCTCCGTCACCCTCGCATCCTGCGGATGGGTCGCGCCCGCCTCCGTTGCCGTCGACGCCGCGGCCTGCGAACGGGTCCTCGGTGGGGTGTGCGTGGTCGTCATCCTGTCCGGGATACTTTTATCCCGGACGAGCCCCCAAAATGTTGCGCTCGTCCGCGCGTTCGCTGCACTCACAACACTCTCACTCGCGAACGCGGCGCGCGATCCCGTTGCCGGGAATAAAGACTCTCTCAATTAGAAAGGAACTCGTTTAATGGGTATTAGCGAATACAACGAAGGGCTCGTGAACACGTCTGTTCGACACGAAGGCCCAGCGAAGAATCTGAATAACGATGAACGTCAACAAACAAATACACGGCTCGTCGTCAGGCACGTCGACAGACAGCGCTTCGCGGCTGCCTTCCGGGTTTCTACCGGGCGTCACGGCTCGGGCGCAACAATATTAAAAATTAAAAAATTAAAAAATTCTCCGTTCCACAGTGGTGAGTTTCATGATTGGAAATTTCAGAAACAAAATTGAAAACAAACTTAGACTAATAGATCCATATCTGTAAAAATAATTTCATTGTTACTATAGGTATTGTTAAAAGATCTAAGATAACTCACCAAGTAGTCTAGAGAACGAAAACATCGAAACCAGTCAAACGAAGCAGATATAAAATTATGGGGTATGACATCTAGTAAAAGTAAATTCTGTACGAAAGACGATGGTCAGACGATGAGGCAATTCAAAACTAGAATTTCTGAACATTGCAACCATATTCACAGAAATACAACAACTCAGTCTGTCATTACCGAACACAGAATTAATTTCGATCACGAATTTGATTGGGAGAACGTTGAAATCTTAGATAGGGAGAAATTTTTAGCAAAGCGGCTAGTTTCTGACGAGATGTCACATATTAAGCTCCAAAAGAATAGTCTCAACTCTCAAATGTCCATAAACATTTTGTCTTTCGTCAGATCACGTGTTATTGTTTATACATTGAATATTTATTAGTTTATTTTTACTTGTTTGACCTACACTTTTATAATTTATTTTACCGCTGCTTTGACCTAAGACATGCCCCTTCTTGTAATAACGAATCATATCATTGTTGTGCGTCGTGTCGACAAGATCTCCGGATCTTTTCGTACAAAACTTACTTTTACTAGATGGCATACCATAATTTTATATCTGCTTCGTTTGACTGGTTTCGATGTTTTCGTTCTCTATAGACTACTTGGTGAGTTATCTTAGATCTTTTAACAATACCTATAGTAACAATAAAATTATTTTTACACATATGGATCTATTAATCTAAGTTTGTTTTCAATTTTGTTTCTGAAATTTCCAATCATGAAACTCACAACTGCGAAACGGAGAACTTTTTAATTTTTTAATTTGTAATATTATACCGCTGAAGATGGCTCAAACTTGAGCCGAAAAGTACTGATTGATTGATGTAAAACATAAGTAATAAATCAGTCATTCTGATATTACGCACAAAGAATTGCGTCCGACTTTCATAGCCTTTCTACTTTTATTTTTAATTTCGAGAGTCCTTTGACTTAATTTTTTATTGAATAACGTAAATGTACTTACATATAATAAAAAGTAAAATTTTATCATTGTTTATCTTAAATGTACCCCCGACGCGTTCCCACCTTGCCGTAGCCTCGGGGCGAGCGTGCGTGGTTCGCGGGACGCGGGGGACGGCGGGACCGCTCGGTGGACCCGGCGTTCTCGGGGGCTGCGGGTGGCCGCTCTGAGACGGGTGGGGGGGCTTAAGGGCGCGCACGGGGATCACCCGCTCAGGGGTGTAGCCGGGCGCGCCCGACTAAGAGGAACCCCCCAAACCAAAGTGTGAGCGACCGTACTGATGGCTGCGTGGCGCAGGGAGTAATGCGTCACGAACGGTGTCTCCCGGATACCGAGCGTTCTCCGGGAGTATCTAGCCAAGCCCCGGGCATTCGCGGCTCTGCCCGGGTGAAATCGCGCGACCGCGGTACTCGTGGGGAAAAAATGGAAAACAAAAATATTAAAAATAAAAAAAACAGAGTATGAGAAGGTTCTCCAGGGCGTAGCCACCTTAGGTAACGAACGACCAGAGGAAGCTAGACCGGGCAGCTTATCCGTGGGGACGTCCATATAGGCTGGTAATGAACAGGCTCAAGCCTTGGGCGCCCCCGATCACGGAGACACTGGACCCCCAGTTCCTAAAACAGGTTGTCCAGACCCTCTTCCCACAGGGAGAAGAGGGTTGGGAAGAGGAATTCCGCACGGAAGAAATGGAAGACTGGGACGAGGAACTGGGGGTAACCCCGGAGGAGCTCCAGGAGGGCCGTCAAGAGACTCCGGAGAAACAAAGCTCCGCGTCCTGACGGCGCGGCATCCCCGGCCGCGCCTAAGCCTTGGCCGCCGGGGAACTGTCCGGTCAGATTACGCGTCTGTTTACAGACTGCATGAAGACCGGACAGTTTCCACAAGCTTGGAAGGAGGCCAAACTGGTACTCCTCCCGAAAGAGGGCAAGCCTGCGGACTCATCCTCCGCTTATAAGCCAATCTGTTTGCTGGAGAAGGATGGCAAGCTCTTTGAGCGAGTCATCGCTGAGCGCCTCCTCCAGCATCTATCCCGGAACGGTCCTAACCTGTTTAAAGACCAATATGGCTTCCGCGCGGGTATGTCGACCATCGACGCTATTCGTTGTCTACAGGACCGCGCGGAGGCCATTTGGAGGGAGGGCGGGGTGTTATTAGGCACGTCGTTCGATATAACGAACGCCTTTAACACCCTGCCCTGGCCGGTTATAGGGAAGGCACTTAGGTATCACAGTGTCCCTCCCTACTTAATCAAAGTAATATTTTATTATTTTCGGGATAGAAGGTTTGCTTTCATAGACCGAGATGGGGTCTGGAGACTGGTGACCCGGGGAGTACCACAGGGCTCGGTACTGGGCCCGCTGCTGTGGCTCCTCGGGTACGACACAGTGTTGAGGCTTGCCCTTCCCCCCGGCTGCTGGGTCACCGGTTATGCAAATGACACCTTTTTAGGAGTCGAGGGGGAAAACTGGGAGGAGGCTAGGCAATTGGCCAATGTAGGGGTGGCTTGTGTGGTGCGGGCCATTAAGAGCCTAGGGCTTTGGGTGGCTCCCCAGAAAACCCAAGCGGCTTTCTTCTACGACCGCTCGCTGGGGAACCCGCCCGAGGGGATGACCTTGATGGTGGATGGAGTCCGCGTCCCTATAGGGACCCAACTCAAGTTGTTGGGTCTCTGACTGGACGGCGTGTGGAGTTTCGGGGAATATTTTACCCGCTTAGTCCCAAAGGCAAAGGCAGTGGCGAATAGCCTTTGCTGGCTTATGCCAAATCTGAGGGGGGCGGGCAGCGGAGTTCGCCGGCTCTACGTCGGGGTGGTGCAGTCGGTGGGCCTATACGGGGCCCCGATATAAGCCTCTAAGATGGCCACCACAGAAAGCTTTAAGGCGCCAATGCGCCGAGTGCAGAGGCTGGTGGCCATCAGGGTGGCTAGGAGCTACCGCACTATCTCGCACGCGGCGGCATCGACCCTGTCCGGGCTCTCGCAGATGGAGCTCCTCGCGGAGAAGTACGCCTACGTATTTTGGCGTACACGGGAGCTTCAGAGGTTGGAAGTGCCCCCATCACGGACAGGGTCCGCGCAGCGGTGCGAAGAAGGCCGCGACAACCCTCCTCGCCAGATGGCGGGAGTATCTCGACAACCCGGCGTTGTCGGGCAGGAGGGTCGTCGAAGCCGTCCGGCCATGCCTGGAGGCATGGACGAGTAGGCGGGGACGCGGACTGACGTTCCATATGACACAGGTGCTCACTGGGCATGGCTGCTCCGGTGAGTACCTGTGTCGAATAGGAAAGGAGAGCACCACACAGTGCCACCATTGTGGAGACGACATGGACTCGGCACAGCACACGCTGGCACACTGTCCAGAGTGGACGGAAAAGCGCCGGGTCCTCCGCTCCAGCGTGAGGCGTGACCTCTCCCTCCCGGCCATAGTGGCAGCGTCCATAGGGGCAGCGAGAGAAATTGCACTCTGTGTGCCTCCACTGGACCTTACCGTGGTAAATGCAGCCAGGAACACAGCATATAGACTAAAGTGTCAGGGAGAATGGAGGAACACAGGTCTGGGACACACAAGACTCAGCCTCCTCCAGAAACACCCTTTCACTCTAAAACAGGATAGAACCCTAAGGAGATACCAGTTGGTAAAACATTTCAAGATACAAATACCAACTAGAAAAGAATGGACGGACCTGAAAGAGGAGCCAGGAATCCCAATGTGGATCTATGGTTCACTGATGGGTCAGGCATCAACAACCGCTTTGGAGCGGGATTTTACGGGCCAAAGGATGACCATAGGGAGAGTATTCCTGTCGAAAGCCACTCAACAGTCTTTACGGCTGGCTATCCTGAAGTGCACGGAACACCTCCTAAGCAACAACATAAGGGGAAGGGAGATAAATATCTGCTTGGATAGCGGGGCAGCTATACTAGCGCTAGCAAAAACAACTACCGACTCAGCACTGGTTTGGGATTGCATGCTGGCGTTAGAGAGACTAAGTGGACCTAATAAAGTCACCTTGGTATGGGTGCCTGGGCATCAAGGAATACCCGGCAACGAAACCGCAGATATACTGGCTAAGAAGAGAGCAAATGAAGCACCATCTGATCAGGTAGCGGGAACACCCTTTGCAGTAGGAAAAGAAGTCATTAAAAGCTGTCTAAATAGGTAGCACTTGACCAGGTGGGAGACATTAAAAACCTGCCGCCAGGCCCGGATTCCGATGAAAAACATCAGACCAGGTAGAGCTAAAGAACTACTGGCGCTGAATAAACAAAAACTGAGAGTGGAGGTGGGGATGCTCACGGGCCACTCCGCCTTACTCAGAGCTCATTTATTCAATCTTGGACTCGCGAAACAAAAAGAGTGCTGCCTATGTGGGGACGAGAAAGAAGATAATGTGCATATACTGTGCCATTGTCCGGCACTTATATGCAAAAGATACAAAACTTGGGGACGAACGTAAGTCCCCAGGATCTGGAAAGTGCTAGGGTGACAGACCTAATAAACCTGGTACTAGGCTCAGAGCTGGCCCTAAATACCTAGCAAATAAAAGAGTGGGGAGGCAAAGGATCAGTAAGATCTAGGTATCGTCGGGGACTCTAGTGGAACCACCCACTTCTTTACTACTACTACTACTACTACTACTACTACTATCTTAAATGTATCAAAGAAACTGCAACTCAGTCGCGGAGAGCATTAAGCAATTTGTACTCTTTCAGCTAAAAATAATATCAAAACTGATAACATTTCATTACATGACAGCATCTCTAAAAAAAGATAGCGACCATATCCCATTATGCCCTGAGTTCCCTTATATAGATACGTGTTATATACAAATATTCATCACATTCCCAAACTTATTGTTCTTATTTAAAAAATTATTTACAAAAGTAACGGTAACGTCGTTACAAATAACGCGTTACTTCCTAACTCTGTTGATGAGTTGTCCTCGCACTTGTATATTTTAGCACAAATTGCAGAAACAATCGTTAGAATTTTTTCTTAGATATACAAGTAGGCGTAAATACTACGAAGCAGTTCAGGCCTCGACTGTTAATAAACTATATTATTTGTTTTAAGGTGATGCTGGAGCCGTCTGTTTTACCGGCATTTTTTTGTCGAAACGTAGCGTCGTTAATATTTGACAGAATTAAAAATCTTTCTCCAGAATTGCAGTACATACATTAATGATTCAGGGGAACTTCGATTTTATATAGAAAACGAGAAAAAATTACGGAAGTACAGATTTCCTTATCTACTTTTATCCCAATATGGCGTCTCGAGTTGCGGCGGGCTGTCAGCTCGTCACAAGATGTATTTCATATAAGAGGATATACCATTGGTACGAACGCGAAAACAAGTTCCCCTGAATTGTACAACAATAAAAACATCAATAAACCCCCCAAATCAAGATTTGGAAGCGTAATATAAAAGTATAATTTCGATGTGTATCGTGCGTATGTGTGCGTGCAATGTAGCGTGCTATCCTTGTCTATATCTTTGTCTATACAAGGACAGATATAGTCGGTGAGCACTTCTTTATCGACGCTGATCGAGTTCGCCTGCGGCTCCAGCATCCCCTTAATGGTGTTTTTAATGGCGTTGGTAGTGGATCTTAAAAATTGATTTCGTACATGTACATTTTTGCATGAAACACAGAAACAATTGTTAGGAATGTTTCTTACATATTCAAATACGCTCGGACACTTCGGGGTAAACAAAGCACTTCAACTGTTATCAAACTATCTTTTTTCTTCTATCGTAATAAATTTTAAAAATTTCCGTGTATTGCTTACGTTCGTTAAAGTTATAATGTTACTGCAATAGGGTTCTCGATAATTTATAAAAATGCGCAACAAAGAAACTGCCAAGTTTGCAAGAGAGAATCTCCGAGCGTAGCATTATATTATTGAAATAGTACATCCAAAATACCACAGCAATGTTCTTGGATTCTTTTAATAATATTTATCTTAATAAATTTATGTATTTATATCCTTTTCGTACTAACAATAAGTGCTAATAAAAATGATTGATTTCTTCTACAGAGTAATGTTTTAGTCATTTCGGTCTCTCTACTCATATATAAATAACAGTTACATAGTTTTAATAATTCCCGATTATTACCCTATTTATCTGTACAGAAAATGCCACAAAATATTTTACGTATTTTTTCACACTTTCTGCATCAGAGAAGTTCTAATAAAATCGCATTTCAACATCGTTTTAAACAAATAGTAAAAAGCGATTGTGAAGGTTACCGCTAATATGAGCAATAACTATATAGACACTTTTAATTTGCTACGCAAACACACTTGATTTATTAAAGCAACTTCGCTTGCAGTTTCAAAAAATTGCCTAAACAATTAAAATTCACTACGCTGAAAAAAAATCTGGTTTGTTCATTTTTTCACCAGAAAATACTGCTTGAATCTACCAGAATCTGATTGAATTAATAGAAATTCTGATGCATTAACTGGAATTTCTGGCTGCATCAATTGGAAGAATCTGGTTCGTTCATTTTCCACCATACGTCCAATTAATTCAACCAGACTTTTTTTTCAGTGAAAGTTGATTGCTTTACCTCCCATAATCCGAAGAAACATTCAGAGAAAGAAATGCTTTGCACTATAACATCATACTCGACTGTTTTAATCGCTTCCAAAAGATCTGTCGCTGCTTTAGTTTTTATCATTGTGTTACATGCGTGAATACTCCACTGATACATAAAATATGTTGCATAAAATACGCTGTACTTCTCCCATTCAACTGGGTCATAATTATTAGCTTCATCATAAGTTTCCATTATATCATTAAAAACCTGAAAATAATAAATATTCTTCGCTATACAGGAAAGAACATACAAGAATGTGACAAATTAACATCTCCGAAAGTATATTGATTTTACGTAAGAAAACAATATTTTAAAATATAAAAGTTATATTATTTCTCATTTGTTTAATAAATTGCAAATTATCGATTTATATCTCTCAGAATATGTCTTCGAATCTCGTAACATCTATTATACTTACGACGTAGGTCAAATTCTGCGCGAGTTTTCCCTTGACTTTAGTCTCATGTATGCTCACTGCATGTACATGATGGCCTTTGCGAAGCAGTCCTTTAACCAAATGCTCCGTCCAGACGTGGTAACTAGTCGATGGAAGAGTCTGTATCAATAAAATCGACAATGGTTTCGACGCTGTCACAAGATTACCCATTAAAATACAACAAATAAGAAAAATAACACGGCTTAACATTGTTGCTCAAAACTTGTCGCGTAGTCTCTCAATCAGATACTAAAACCGAATGTATCTGTTTGCCTAGCGTAGCATTCCCCCTCTTTTCATTTCGAGATAACAGCGTTTATTATAATATTACTTTACATAACTTCAGGCTGGTAATATTGAGATTTTCTCGACAACTTATCTGTACAATCATAAAAATAAGAGGAGAAAAAAATGCATAAATAAATTATTAATAACATATCCCACGCGGAACGTAACATCCATTAGACGGCCACACAATCTCCATAGCTCCATGCGACATCTATGTTCACGGTGGACGTCAGATAGATCTCTAATAGAGATTCATACTGTCTCCATCATAGATATATTCTACAAATCCATAATAAACAGACATTAGACGTCTATTTTATAAACGTATAATATATTTATATCATGTTTCTAACAAATCAATATTTAAGTTTTATAAGTAAATTCAAATTTTTAGATAATTTAAAATGATTAATTTTTATACAATTTTTGGAAGTATTACGTTATATAGATTAACCATAGATGTTTAATGGAGCTCTGAAACTTGAGTATAGCTGCACATAACCATTTGCATAAAAAATATTATTTAATCGCATTTTACTCCCGTTTTCTTAATAGAAATGCAATTAGATAGTTTTTCTTATGCAAATAGTTATGCAGCTATTCAACTTTGTCAGGTAAGTCCTAAGGCGCACATCCACAAAGAATCTGTAACAGATTTAATATGGAGAAGATATTATTAATAAATTATAAGAATAAAATAATACAGACTTCTTAATATATGTATATAGGTACTTTTTTCAGTGAGGCGCTTGTATTAATTGTGTTCTACAGTAGGGAGGAAGTAATTGCAAGTAAATATTATTATAACGTAGGGAAGACCGGGGCGAAGTCATCACTATTTTTTCGGTGCCGATTTTTAACAACAAAACAAATTATTTTAGTAAAATGTGATATACCGTTGTAAAGAATAAACTCTTGGCTACAAAATTTATACGGACATTTTTGGTCTACGTCGCTTTGTTTAACAGGTATAGAGTGAAAATGACAAAGGTGCAAAAATTGATATGTCAAAATTGCCGGGGCGGAGTCGTCACTCCATTCTCGGACTGAATTTTAAATAAAAATTTATAATTCCGATTATGAAAAATGATAGGATACATTTTATTAATTATTTTTTAATAGGAAAATGGAAACATTAATTAAAAACACGATGGCGGAAGATAATTACAACAAAAGCGCACACTTATGTGCCCTACGCTCACACGAAATGCATTGTTTCTCGTCAGCTCTATTCTGTCATCTCTGAGCACACGCAACACATATTATCCAAGTCCTCGCCGGAATCCGACCACTGCTGCTTCTTTGACTTTGATTTTCGCCCGAAACCTCCATGATATGGCTTGGTGACGACTTCGCCCCGGACACAAGTTTCAAGTTTGGTCGCTCATAAAATATTAGAAATCAATAAAAATAAAAAAACTTCACTGGATTCATATTCAGCATGCATTACTCTTTAGAATCACTTACTTTGAGATTCGGAGACACAATAATATTTAAGACATTACAAATTTTCGACGCGCAAAAAATTTTACTTTTGACCTCCGAAAACACGTTTGCCTTGATAAGAATTACAACATAGCACATAACCTCACTAAACTCCGTTGGTCACGTGGGCACCATAAGCCGCGTTTACAGTATTAATGGTGAGTTCACACAACATACAGATTTGGAGATAATTGCAATGACGACTCCGCCCCGGTGACAACTTCGCCCCGGTCTCCCCTACTGTACTTAATATTGCATTAATTTTTATTATCAAAAATTTAATAATAAAATATAAAATTTAATAATTTATTATCGAATGTGACAGTCAGACCACTGTACACACACCGCAAACTGTCCACAACGATTGATAAGTTGCAACAAGCGCGAAGAGTTAATATACCGCGATTTTGCGAGAACACTCGGCGACCGCGAGCGTTAGTCTCTCCCTTATTTTCATACTTCTCGCTCCACGTATCTGGTTTTGGTTCCCGTTTTTAATGAGCCCGATGTGCAAAATCTGACGCGATTTATGCGCGTTAGGCTGCGTTTCGCTATTCACTCGCAGTACTGGCAGCACTGTAAATCCGTTCCAATATACGCGGCAGTAAGCTGTCAAAGCGTTTTCGTGTTCATGTGACGTCATAGATTTTGTCGTCACTTCCTACTTTCATTACTGCGGCTCGCGAGGTGAGGCATTCGCAGTAAGAACATGGCGGCTATGGCGGCACCTTTGGAAGAATTGGTCTTTGTGGACCTGGAAGGCAACAACGAGAAATATACAGTAATCGTTAGTCACGAACAGTGATCGGCAAAAATTCTGTTTTTAGTAATGATATCGGCGGTTATTTTTAATTAATCAAAAATAAAAAATTTGAATGTTTTTAATTTTAATTAACAAAAAATTGGTAATTAATAAAATAAGCTCTAAATTTAAAATAATTATTAATTGATTAAAAATATAATACTCTGTCTGAAAATTAATAAGTAATCAGAAATATATTGCTCATAATTTAAAAATTAGCCATTATATAAAATAAATTGTCAATTAAAAAAAAATTACTTATTTAGAAAAAAATATTTATAATTTTTTAAAAAATTAGTAGTTTTTAAAAAGTAAATTATTTGAAAAATTAGTAGATAATTATTAGAAAATATATTACTATTTTTTTTAGAAAATTAGCATTTATTAATTTTGTAAAGTTTTTAGGAGTATATTAGTTGCAGTAGAAAAGAAACGATGACGTTAACCATACTGAATAATTTTTTCATACTGAAAATTCGTGTTTTTTGGGAAAATTTGCAATTACTAGATAAACTATAAACGTGCTTTGCACGCTTCCCCCCCTCAACCCCTTCCCCCCCAATATAACAATTATAATTTAATCATAATAATAATTATAAACAAATAATTGTGAATTTTATGTGTTCATATACGTACTTTTCTTATTTATTCAGATATTTCTTGATATAAATAACTTTAACGTTTCTAACTTGACGTTGGTTACCTAGAAAAACTTAATAACTGAATCAAATGATCTCACTCTAGATAAAGCAACATATATAATTTTCGTTGATTAAACACATCTTTTCTTCAATCACACCAACTTTATCAAACATTTAAGTTTGAGAATTATTGTTTTTTTTTTCACAAAATTATATTTTTTAATATAAATAAAGTTTAATTGTTTATTATCGACTGTCTTTGAATGTTTTTTTGTTTTTTATTGCTTTTTTTAAAAACCTTATATATGTCGCAGCCCTTTTGCGAAATCAGCCTGTTTGCAAAAAGCCGCCTTTTTGCGAAAGCATTCATTAGTTCTCAATAAGACTGACACACTTTAGACTTTTTGCAAAAAGCCTAACTAGCACCAGCCTCATTGGTTAATGATGCACGTTCTGCAATGTGACTAACAAGACGTCTAGCCTTTTTGCATACAGCCTAAAATCTCGTCCGATTGACGAAATATTGTTTTGGTAATTATACAGTTTAGGGGCCTCACCTCAAATATCGATGAAATTATGCTCAATCGACGCGTTTTTGCACGAAACGAAAGAATCTGGCAGAAAAAGTGTCGCTCTGCCCCGCGACGCGAGATATTAAACGTTAAAGTTGACAGGAATCAGGTTGTGTGTGTGTGTGTGTGTGTGTGTGTGTGCGTGTGCGTGTGGTGGCTGTGCGTGTGCGTGTGCGTGTGCGTGTGCGTGTGCGTGTGCGTGTGCGTGTGCGTGCGTGTGCGTGTGCGGTGCGTGTGCGTGTGCGTGTGCGGTGCGTGTGCGTGTGCGTGTGTGTGTGTGTGTGTGTGGTGTGTGTGTGTGTTGTGTTGTTGTGTGTGAGTTACCCCCAAACACCGAAATCGCTCAGTGAGCGAAAAAAACATCCACAACGCGTTGTGGACGGTGCTGATCATCCAAATACCGAAATAGGATATTTTTTCGGTGTGTGGGCGTTTTTATTATCCACAACGCGATGTGTGCATTTCAGAAACGTCCACGACGCGTTCTGCATAACTTGCATGTACTTTAAGTTATAAAGCGAGGTCCACGCTGCCTACCGGCGGAGGTGGGTAGTGACGCGCTTTAAAAGTATTTAACTGTTTAAAGCGCGTCAACTAACCTACATAGATTAGTTGACGCGTTTTAAACAGTTAAATACTGTTAAAGCGCGTCACTAACCTACATAGGTTAGTTGATGCGCTTTAAACACTTAAATATTTTTAAAGCACGTTAAATACTTTTAAAACGCGTCACCAACCTACATAGGTTAGTTGACGCGCTTTAAACACTTAAATACTTTTAAAGCGCGTCACTAACCTACATAGATTAGTTGACGCGTTTTAAACAGTTAAATACTGTTAAAGCGCGTCACTAACCTACATAGGTTAGTTGATGCGCTTTAAACACTTAAATATTTTTAAAGCACGTCACTTACACACACACACACACACACACACACACACACACACACACACACACGCACACGCGGGGGGGTGCAAGGGGGGGCCTTCGGCCCCCCCTCCAGCACCCACCTCCGCCGGTAGGCAGCGTGGACCTCGCTTTATAACTTAAAGTACATGCTAAATTGTAAAGCAAAATTATAAAGCACATGCATGGAGGGGTGCAGGGGGGCTTACATGCGTGAGCGCACGTGAGCGGGAGGGCTTTGTCAAACTAGTATAGCAAACGTAGCAGCGCCTTCGTCAATCAGACTAGGGATTTTAGGCTGTATGCAAAAAGGCTAGACGTCTTGTTAGCCACATTGCAGAACGTGCATCATTAACCAATGAGGCTGGTGCTAGTTAGGCTTTTTGCAAAAAGTCTAAAGTGTGTCAGTCTTATTGAGAACTAATGAATGCTTTCGCAAAAAGGCGGCTTTTTGCAAACAGCCTAGCCTTTTTGCAAAAAGGCTGTTTTCGCAAAAAGCCTGCGACATATATACAAAAAAGGTTAAAATATAAAGTTTTAAAAATTCGCAAATATTTGAGTCCGCCATATTGGATTTATTTTTTGGAATTTTTAAAATTTGTTACAATATGCAAAATCTACATCAACAATACCACATATATATAAAAAGGTCCAAAAAAATATTGATAATAAAGTACTTTTGAATCGGGGGATCACTTTTCGGGGGATCACATTGGATTTTCTTAATAAGGGATTACATTAATAAGAGATTTTCAATTTTCCACCGAGATGACTGGGAAGTACAAGTAGCGCTAGTAATACGCTTATGCTAAGCTATGCATTTCGTGTGCGATGGCTCTAATGCTAGCCACACACACTTTTCATAAAACGTTAACACGTTAACAGGTTTTGACCAGTCGCGTATATCCGTCCCCTTCGTCTTGCCCAGTATCTCTGATTGTAATATTGTCAGTTACCTCATATTCATACTTGTTTTTGCCAAGACAACTTGTTTCAGAGTCAAGGATAAAAAATTATTTTTATTTAATTGTTAATTTTTTGAAAAATTAAAAAATATTTTTTTTAATTACTAATTTTTTGGAAAATTAAAAAATATTTGTTTTTTATTATTATTTTTTAAAAAATTAGAAATTATTTTTATTCAATTATTTATTTTTGAAAAATTAGTTATTATTCTCGGTTTATTATTTAATTTTCTAAGAATTAAAAAATAATGTTAAACATTAATAATTTTTGTAGAAATAATCTTTTTTTGAAATTATTTACAAATTGTTAGGTAAATAAAAATAAGTTAAAAAATTTTTTTATTTTTTTGACATTTAATATATTGTATTTTGGCTTATTAATGATTGCTTTGACATTTAAAAAATAAATAATAAAATTCTTTTTTGCCGATCACTGGTCACGAAGATGCGGAAAAAGCCCGAAAAGGTTACTAAATTAATATAATTAATATAATAATAAATAATTTCGATATTTTCATAAATCTGAAAACTGATTCTTTTTTATATATTTAGAATAGGTGCTCCTATCGTCGTGTTACGTCGTGTCTAAGATAGGTTATATTTCTTTCTTATACATAACAACAGTCGCAGTACTGCGGATATCGTTCCGTTATTGCAGCGTTATATGCGGTAAAAGCAACAGAAGTAATTACGGAACGATCTTGCAGCTGTGCTCAATGACGTCACATCGTCAGTACTTGCAGTGAATACAGAAACGCAGCCTTAGTCTCGCGTTTCGCGTACGTGTCCTTGGCGAGGTGCGATGACGGTTAACAACCGCGGCGGACATGTGTTTTATAGTAACGCGCACTGCCGCGATGCATAGTGGTCCCAAATCCCAAAAACCTGGCCAAAAGTCAAATTTTCAAATATTTAATAGAGTATTTAAATATGAAATTATATTATCTTAAATGTTTAGTAAACCAATTTATGCAATAATTATTTAATGAATATGTATTGCAACTTTGAAATACATCCTCAAAGTCGGACAATTTTATGCACGCATTACTATTTTACAATTATAACATCGTGCTGTCTCTCACAATGATAATATTCTATATATCATGATAATATACAATAACTTTTAATTCCTTTGAATGACAACTTGATAAGATCTTATTTTAACATATATTGTAATAGAAAATGCTGTGCTTATTAACATTTATAATATATTCTTTAAACAGTAAAAATTTTAAAACGGATATGAATAAAATTGTCAATATAAAAAGTGTGACGCAAAGTGACACATTCTTTCTTATCTCATAACAAAGATTACTAATTGTAAGCATAGAAAATAATAAAAAAAAAGAATTAGCTGCTCATATCTGCTCTTTGCAAAATATCTAACTACAATGTGATGGCGCCTAGTGGTAGAATCAAGAGACACGGTAATGCCTCGCGCCAAGTATACCCCAGTGAGAAATGACCCATCGAATCGACGTCTAATTGACGTCAAAATCATCGATATTACATCATATCGAAATAATGCTCGAAATTTGAAGCTTATTTCGATGTTTGTGCTATATGACATTTAAAAAAAAAAGAGATTATTTATGACATACATTTATTGCGCCAGACTGTATAAACAGGCAAATTATGTATTTTCTGTTAAGACATCGATATTTCATCATTTCGATATCGATTCAAAGCTATTTTGATATGCCTGTCAAATATATAATAACATTGCCATTATATAGAATGCAATATGAATAAAAAATTATATTGTATTGGCAGACATGGATAATGTAAATATTTTATGATTTGAGCATTATAATAATTGCGTAACAATATTAATTTTTTTAGGCTTCCATATTTCCATTAAATAATTACTTTATAACTGTAAAAGTCACAATAAAATTCCTGTTTGTAATTTGACAATTTTGAAAATTAAAATATTATATAATAGGTACATTTTCAGTACTACATCCGCTTATTTATTAAACAAGAAGTAGAAATTAAGCAACTAATTAAATTATTAATATTAAATATTAATACAATAAGATATTTGTATTTACATTTATTAAAATAAAAAATAAGTCCAATTATAATATTATATAAATAAATATTAATAATTGGACTTATTAAAGATTAAATAATTAAATTAAATAAAAAAATTAAATAATTAAAAATAAATATTAAAGACAGAAAGTAAAAAAGTTTTTATATATAGGCACCTATATACAGCATTATACTACTCGGGAAAAAAAGATTACGTATAATTATATATAATTATATATAAATATATATGATTATATGTGATTATATATGAAATTTGGTACTTTATATAAAATTATATATGGGTCCATATATCATTATACATATATGAGCATATATCAATCAATCAATCAATCTTTATTCTCTCCCCTTCCGGGGTTGGAAGGCGTTTTTTTTTCAGGAAAAACGTTCCCAAAAACCTTTACAATAATTATACATCTAGCCATTATCTCGTACCTTTTACATGGCGTTTTACAGGGACGTACCCAACCCTTTACATATAGACCCATAACCCAATATTCACATACATTTACATATTTTAATTCTATTCGAAACCTGGCCTTTGGGCGACCTTACACACTACTATTACCCTCCCTACCCCCTCCAGTGCCTTCCCTCCGATCCCTCCCTCTGTTCCGCTTCTTCCTCGTCCGCGTCCATCAAAAGTTTATCCTCCATCTTCTCCGCGATCTCGTCCTCTGCCGACCTCTCTGCCCTCCTACTTTCCTCCTCTCTTCTTTCCCTTCTCTTTTCCCTCTCCTTTCCTTCTTTGATCCTTTCCTCCACCGACTTGTCTTCGTCTATTTTCATCTTCATTCTACTTCATTCTACTTCCTTCTTTCCTTCTTGCTTCTAGTACTTTCCATTTATCCTCCTCACTTCCCATCTTTACCAGAATTGTTATCCATTCTCCTCTCTGCCCTATCATGTTCACCTCCTTCACCTCCACCTTCACCTTCAGTCCATCTGTAAATAGCTGCTTTACCTTATTTCAGTTTGAATTACTTCTTCCCCATTTCTCCTTCTCGACCCTAATTATTACATTCTTCTTTCTTTTTTCATCATCGTTCGCTTCGTTATCTTTATACCACCATTTTCTCTTATGTACCTTATCCCTTCTCTCCTCACTCTCTTCCCTCTTCCTTTTACCTGCGCTTTGTTCCATTCTATATACCTTCCTTTTCATCCTCTCTACCTCCTCCTTCAGCTCTTTTATTTCCTCCTTAACGTCCTTCATCATTTTCGCTGCTTGCCCGTCCACTATCGTCTCTATCGCCTCCCTTTTAATTATTATTTTTCCTCTGCATTCCACTTTCCCGTCCATCTCTCCTTTCCTTTCCTCTTGCGATATCTTTGCTCCTTCTGCAAACAATTCTTTCGGTAATCACCGCTTACTTTCTACTAGTGCTCGCTTCTTCCCGCAGCTCGCCTTTACTGCCGCCACGTGTGCTTCTCACATATTCCCCTTTCCCTATCGATCCCTTCCTTCGATCTCTCGATCTCGCCGCATATCCGTCGCACACGTTGCGTCGACGCGTGTTGCGCATCCGCCTTAGTTCCTTCTGCCGCTCTCGCCTCTTGTGCCATCTCCTCCTTCGCCAAAGCTCACCGTTAGCTTAACCTCTTTCTCGGGCCTCCTCATCTCCAACAGATTTCCGCCGTCCAGCTATATTTTCCACCTCGTCTCTATTTACTCCACCTCTTCTCGGCTTCCTTCACACCTACCTTGTGCTTCCTCCGCCTTCACTCTCCCCTATATCACCTTTTTCCGGTACTCTTTTCCTTCCTTTCCACGCTCCACCTGTTCCCCCGCCGAGGGCCACGGGGGATCTCCATATGAACATATATAATTCCAAATATAATTAGATATGAACAATAGATATATGCACTCATGTATGGATACATATAAGATTCATATGAAAGTATATATAACCCTATATGATTATATATAACTTCATGTAGTGTTATATATTGTCATTGTCACGTCTTTTTCGGTCGGAGCAAAGGAACGCTAGGAGAGTCGGGTGATAGGCCTCTCGGGATAATCCCTCGCGCGAGTCAGGCAGCTCTCGAATAAATCCTTTGGGCGCCAGACGCGATGCCCTCGCGTCCACTAAATTCTCGATAACTTAACGCGAAATCGCGAGAACCAAAGCCTGTCACACGAGGGGCCAGCCAGTTCGACCTAACGGCAGAGGGGCAGGGTAGAGGCAGGGCGGCGCGGTTTCGTCGAACGGACACAAAATAATTCCACACAAATTGCTAGATATCTAATGAACAATAAGTTTCGTTTATTAAAATAAAAATAAATAATCAGTGTAGTAATTTTTGGATAGTGAAGAAATAACAAGCTTGGTTCATCTGGGAAAGCAGAGAATTAACGGAAAAGAATATTACAATCAGTCCGGTTTATTATGATTAGAGAGACGGATAACAAGAAGTGATAGTTCCAGTGAGAAGGTATTAGCTGAGCGATGATAGAAGAGATAAGCGAGCCTCGGTTATTATTAGTCAAGAGAAAAGGCGGACTAATGAATTATCGTTGAATGAGAGATCAAACGGACAAATAAACAGGTCGGATAAAATCAAAACAAAATTACAAGTGAATAATACGCGGTAAAGAAAACTTGAGCGATATCCGGAATCGAAATAACGGCAATATAAGGCTATGAAAAAGTGGTCGACAAATAGATGTATCGCGGAAACAACTTAAATTTAACTTATCACTAATAGCGCAGAATAACTAATTTGTATCGCGAGAAGGGAATCGACGAGTATTCTCAACAGACTTTACGGGGCGGCGCCCTGCCGGGCGCGCCTGAGCTCGCTCGCAAGAAATGCGGCGCACTAGGGCGTCGGTCGGTCGCTCGCGATGTTCGCAGGTAACATCGACGCGGTATCGAAATCCTTCGCGGCACCCTTATCACGAATAACACAAAGACAAAGACAACGATTCTATATCTACGCGACGACCAATAATTGTCTCGCACAAATCGCGAATGACAACGCAGCGCTGGTCTCTACGCGGCGCGCAGGCAGGTACCCCGCAGGGCCACTCTCCGGCGACATCGCGATAAGGGAACGCCGACGCGAACCCCGAGAGCAGATTGCTGACGCTTGTTACCACGCGAAAACTTTAAATACGCGAAACTCTATCTACGACCGGATGCCGCGATATCCACGATCTCGCGACCCCCAGGAGGCTGATCCTAGCAGCGCATGGATATGTCGTCGCGAGGCTCCTTGTGTCCGCCACCGATCGCCAACACCAAAGTCGAGAACTCACGAATCTCGGTCGCGATTCGAAATTCCGCGAGACTCTAGATGAGGCCGTTTCCGGCTATTTTTCCGCCGCGTCCGGCGTACGTCGCGTCCGACGATTTGCACCAATGTCCACCCGAAAACCGCTACGCGTACACGATATCCGAGGACGGCAGGTCGGGGCGGAACGAAACACGGCACTCGCGGCTTCACCGTGGCTGTTTACACACCAATTACTGTGGAGGGCAACCTCACCGGTCCCGCTGAGTCCCGGGCGAGATCCGAAGCGTCGTCACAGGCGCCGGGGATGATCCACTCGCTCGGATTCGGGTGCTCGATAAACTTGATAATTTTCTCGACAGACTTTATTCGCGAGACGTCTGCTCGAGTTGGCGGGCGAACCAGGACCGGTGATCCGCTCGATGTGGAATTGAAAGCGCGCCCCTCCTTGGGGGTTGCGCGATAATCAGGCGCAATGTCGCGACCAATCGGGGCTGAGCGCGTCGCGGATCACGCGCGCGCTGTCGCAAACATCCTGCGGGGGTCCTTTGCGCCCCCAGGCGTCTTTGATGCCGTAGATTTTTCCACCTGATGTTTAGCGTGTCCTGGATCGACTCCCCTCGTCCGAAGGTCTCCTCGCGAACCGATGGAACGCTGGCCAGGCGTCCCGGGTCCGCTCGGATGTCCTGGGGTTGGTTTGGAGGTAGCTCTCGTCTTCTCGGGGGAGAAAGGCCTTATCTCGGCCCTGTCGGCCTCTCGCCGATCAGCTGCGCCGTGCGTGACCGCCCCGCGCCCCGCGGTCGTACTCCTCACTGGGTCTCGCGATATCCTCGCGCCGCTCCGTCCCTTGCCGTGGGTCTCGCTCCCGTCGCCGGCTTCCGCAATCCCGGTCCTGAAGCGCGGTGCCTCGGCGAGGTGCCACATTTTCATACAATACAAAATAAAATAAAATGAATAAATGATACGCATTCTAAAGTTTCGGTAGGTCCCCTGGAGATTTCGCGGTCGCTCTCCTGGCTCGCTCGCGGGCGCGAACCCGCGCCTTGTGACGGCGGCGGGGCGCTGCCACGCGCAGCGAACCGTCACGTCACAATATAAAAAGCAAAATTTCCGTATACTTATATATAATATTATATATAATTTTATATAACTATATCTCTACTATTATAGTATAAAGGGGAAAAGTTTGTACCATTGTTCGGGGTAATCTTAGAAACTACTGAATCGATTTCAAAAATTTTTACACTGGTGGATAGCTTATGTCTTCCTGAGTAACATAAGCTGCGATTAAAATATATTTAAATATATATAATGTTTCATATACAATTTGACATGATTATATATGAGTTCTTATAATTTATATATAAATTATATAAAGAAAGCATTTATCCACGTAGATTATATATAATTATATATAACCATATATAAACACGACACATGTGCATTATATATATTTCACTTTTAAATTCGGATTATCCGATAGATGGCATCTGATAGGATTCGTTTCTTGTATTTAAAATTTGACAAACAGTGGTATAAGAACGGTATCAAGAGACACGGCAGTGTCTCACGCCAAGCAACGCCAAGTTATAATATACGGGATAAATCATTTCACTTTTGATTCTATAGCTTTTAAAAAAATATACATTTAATTTATCAATGCTTTATTATCAAAGTTAAACAATTCTTTTTCAATATATATTGACTATATATGATCATATATGATTATATATGATTATATATATTTACATATATATAATCTCATTATATATGTTCATATATGATTATATATGATTATATATAATTAATAATAAATACAGAACAAGCTCGTGTGTATATAACAAATAGTCAAGGGTAACGGCCAATAACGAGCAAAACCAAGATGTTGAAAATTTGAAAATGTATATTAATATATTAAAAACGGGACGTTTCGGCAACACCGTGCCTTCATCAGCCTAATAATTACAAAAAAATAACCGAATAATCAAGAACCACAAAACATATCCACATCCACATAAGCACGGTGACAATGTTAAAAAGTCGCAATCGCTATATAAATACGGTTGTTAGTCCGAAGATAAGTAAGGATTATCGTGATATTGTTCGTCGAAATAACCCGGCATCGAGGCGCATTTTCAAAAAACTTGCATAAAAGGTCCATGATTAATTCCTCAGTCGACAATGGGAATGAATCGAGTCAAGCTAGCAAAGTCAGCACGTCACCATAAAGAGTCAACAGTTAAAAGTAAAAATGCGTCTGAACTGTAATAATGGAAATAAATGTAGAATCAATTAATAATGTTATAAGTGCCATAATGTGAAACCGTGTAAGAAACACTAAGTGTGAGAATGTATTAACAATTGTACGTACTGAGAATAATGTGGAATCAAGAAGTAGTGTTTACAAGTACCGTACTGTTTCGAATTCTATGTGTGACTGAGCATTATCGCTACGCCGCAATCGGCCAACAACACAGGATGTCAGTTGAAACAATAAATAAGTCCCTATGCATTGTTACTGAGTTCGCTTAAAATACTAAAATAGGAAGTACCATCAAATAATTCCGTGTCTTTGTTGGAACTGATGCCATTTTTTTGTTCTTTTATGTGTATCATTTCAGAAATGAGTCGCTTATAATAATTCGTTTCAAAATCTAAAATTTCAGGATTGCTCCAATTAAACGTATGATTCAAACTCAACATCGTGATAGCTCCGTGATAACTGAATGTCTAGATGGATCCAATTTATAATTGTTTTTTGTAATTATTAGGCTGATGAAGGCACGGTGTTGCCGAAACGTCCCGTTTTTAATATATTAATATACATTTTCAAATTTTCAACATCTTGGTTTTGCTCGTTATTGGCCGTTACCCTTGACTATTTGTTATATATAATTATATATGATCATATAGAGACAAAATTCATATATAATTGCATCATATATAATCATATATATTTATATATAATTATATATAATCTTTTTTTCCCGGGTAATTATAATTGTATTCAGCAGAAAGCTGCTTTGCAACTGCAGTTGTAAAATTCGTGAATTTGATTTGTGTATTACTCTTAGTTTCGGCCAAAATCAAAAGCATACACCAATCACATTCACAAATTTTACAACAATTGCAAAGTAGTTTTCTCTGCTGAACACAGCTTTTTATTACTTGCGTTATATGTATGAGCCGCCATTTGCTGCGCGTGCGCAAACAACCCGGCAACCGAGCAACGACTTGAATATTGAGCACCGACGGCGCCAAACAGCAGTGCTGCAATTGGATATAAGTCCGTGATTGGAACTTCGGAAGGCTGTTAATAAACTAAAATAAGGTAGAGAATAACGTAAATCGCGAAAGGCTACATATTTTATAGTCTTTTACGTCTTACGTTTTTCTATGTATGCTTTACTTTATGTCCACGCTACGACAGACGTCTGGTTCTTGGTCATCAGCCGAACGCTGCTCTTGCGGCAACCCAATGTAAAATATTAACTATGTAATGTTTAATTGCGGGTTGTACTGTAGTAAAGCCTCTTATTTAGTCAAATACATTGAGGAAACCTTTTCTCAATCTCCAAGAGATATTCTCCCATTTTTAAATAATCCCCCTCATCAATTCATCCGTCTTCTCCTCGCAACTTGCAAGCATGCCAGAGCGCTTCCCGCCATAAAACGCTTACCTTTACAAGGCTCCAGCGCCGCCACTTAAAAAATAAAAAATTGTTTCATACACTTTAAGATATGTACAATAAAGTCCTTTAAATAGATTTTTTTTTACTTTTTTTTTAACCACAAAAAATTTTTCTATTTTTGGGCCTCTGAAGTGGTGTTACTCCTTAAGGGGATCCTGGACAGGGGACAATTACCGACAAAAACAGTCAGAGCTCGTTCTTTGAAACGGCTTTATAGATCGCAAAATCCTTTTACAGGAGTAAAGTATAGGTACTAATGAAGAGTGGGAATATAAAAAATTAGTGATAATTGAAAAAAAATGTAAAAATGCTGTCACCTCATAACCATATTTTCTAATATAAACAGTTGTATAAGTTATATGTACGAAATGAAATGTTCCCACTCTTCAGAATACGTGCACAAACAATAACGTACCGTTGAAATTGAGATTGAAAGCCTGGAAAAAAAATTAGAGCTTCGAAGAAATCGTGTATATTTTCCACAAAAATATACACGCAGGCTAGTAAGCAGAGATGGCGCAGCAATCGAACAAAGACAGATGTCATTTCGTTAGACAAAGACAGATATAGGAAAAACAAAATTAGAAATGTTGACATTATCGACATCGAGGAAGTTCGGCCGTCACTCCAGCATCCCCTTAACAAGACTTTAATAAAAACGTAATAAAGTTGGTGGAAGAGTAGCAAATTACAATTATTTCATTGGTATATTATCCGAGTTCCATACATTCAAAGGCCTGTACTATTCAGGATTACTTCAGGGAACACAGGTTTTTAGTCGAAAGTTGTTCTATTTTGACCCTTCTATACGCTCCATAAGTTTGGCAGTAACCTTTTGAATTACCCTGTATATTTAACGCGTAAAAGAGTCACGACGCTCCGCGTGTACTTGGCGCGAGACACTACCGTGTCTCTTGATTTACGATCAGTTGGAGCAATCTGTAGCTTACAAATTTGTGTTTTATGCGCGACTAGCCAGTCGCGATTCGGCTAAGTCGATAAAAAGTCCATTGTAAGTTCCGGATGTTACGACAAAACTACAAATGAGAAGTAAGTGTATGTATGGCAAATCGTGCGACGATTTGGAGTATTACAGAAATGAATAAGAAGTGCGAAAACTACGAGCGTAAATTTTTTGCGTGCAAAACTTTTCGGCAAAGTGATCATGACGGTTTTGTGATCCTATTATATGTATATAAGCCTGGACTTCCAGTCAATTCGTGATAATTGAAAGGCAAAATTGCCTAATATCAATATATCAAAAATAATAACTAGAAGACCGATGGCTATTTAACAATGGATCGGTTTTCTGTTGTTGAACTAGTGCAGTCAGCTCAACAATTGAAAACAGGCCCCATGTTTTACAGCAATTGGCGCGCAAACTTTCTTTAAACAATTTATAGCCAATATTTTATAGATAATGCCGTTAAAACAATTTAATTTATAAAAAATAACTCATACGAGTACTAAACACTACTCTTTAATAACTATGTTACAAATTAATATTTGTAAAACTTGTCATTTTTTTATTTATAAGCTTTGATTAATATTTGTTAATAAATATTTTAATTACGTTAAATATCGCTTGTATAGTATAGTATAGTAAAAGTTGATGTTAAAGTAAATAATAACTTGTTATTAATATTCATATTTGATTTTTGGTCACTTCCGACGAATCACACATATATTTTTATTTAGGATTATATCCAACTTTTTTACAGCAGTTACTTTAATGCGATAATTGCTACGATAAGTATGCGTCTTTGATACGACGTGCTAGAGTTGCTCATGTCAAGGACACGAGATACGGTAATTGTAATACGATAGTTAAAACGTTCAAGCATATAAAAGTAGATAATTTGCTAAAAATTTTGTATAAGTCGTGACAAAGATTAGTTTTATACCAAGTATCGCTTTTTATTTAAAATATTTTTCCTTGACAATTAATTTTATCTCGTTGACCAAATCATTGTTACACTGAATTGTTTTTTATTTAGATTGCTTGAGAAGGACCCAATCCTGAGGGTCGAAACGTTGTAAAGTCGTTTCAATACACTTATTGCCAATTGTCGTCGAAAATAATAAACATTTCTGTGCTAAAAATTATTGCAACTGTAACTAAATATATATAATATATATTTATTCAACACATGATATTATCAATAATTTCTAACAAGAATAAATAGATATAATTATGAGAAAATGATAAAATATAATTTCTTATTATTTACATTCCAACCTGTTTGACATTATATATAACTACGTTAAACTGCTGTCTGACATGACATAAGCTTCAATACATCCATGCTGACAATCAAATTATTCTTCGAAATTGTACGAGTCAGCTTCTATTACTTATTACGATTAAGAATTTATTAAGAATTATCAATAAGTAACTCATTGATGTCTAAATCAGGCAATAATTTCCAAACGTTTGACACAGAAATTCGGAATTAAACTCTTTATTATCGTAAAATAAATGTAGGTATCAATAAACATGGTCTGCTCGCAATATAAATATAAAGAATGAAAATTCTAAATTTAAAAAAGTCGTGCACTTTTCTATGCTATTTCAGTAGAGTAAGAATCACGTAGTGTATTTAACCGCAATATTTCCCAAACAATAATGCTTACCTATTTCATTTAATGCATATAAAAAATTAATACATATTTATAATAGACGAGACGATTGATCAATATTTTATAAATAATGCAATTAAAACAATTTAACTGAAATAATAACTAATACTCATATAAATTATTATATGAGTATTAATTACTACTCTTTAACAACTATGTTGCAATTTTAATATTTAGAAAATTTGTAATTTTATCTATCGTCTTTGATTAATATTTGTTAATAAATATTTTTATTATGCTAAATATCGCATGTAAGTAGTAAAACTTAATATTAAGTAAATAATAATAACTTGTTATTAATATTTATTTTGATTTTTAATCACTTCCGATGAATCAGACATATAGTACTTGCCATAAGAAAAAGATTAGGGGAGACCGGGGCAAACTCGACACCGGGGCAAACTTGACACTAGGCTTTTTGCCAATTTAAATCTATCGAGAAACTTGCCTTTCCTACTGTAAATGCGTCTTTATGTGCCAGTATTATCAACGGAATTTGGTGACATTCTGAGTTATGGTGTAATTTTTAGCGCGACATAAGCGTTTTTGATGGTGAAAAATAATTTTTCTGATCTCTCGAAAATTTCTACTCTTTCATCGAGCTTTACTCTTGCGAATCTACCGGTAAGTGATTTTGATGGGAAATTCGATGCTTTATACGTATCCGATAATAGTTTTTGCATATTTTCAAAATTTCTATATTTTTGGAGTAACAAAAGTGAAAAACGACGTTCGGGACAAAGTCGACACCACGCCGTTTTATCGGCTCCCAATAACAAACGATGCTTGTCATGCAGCTATATATGGCCCATGACAAATATGTGCGCACGTCTAATCACGAATTTACTTGCATAAATTGTTTTTCAGACATGAGTTTAGATGAAAATAATTGAATATTCAACAATTTTTGTTCTTATTATTTCCAATGATTGTTTTACTTAATTCCGAATTTTTGTAGGAAAGACCGGGGCTCGTTGGCACCGTTTTCACAATTTCAGCGTTTGAGCTTTTAAACAACTAATTTTCATGATTAAACAGTATTAATATAATAGAGAGAACCTTTCTGTACATTTGTATGCCAGGAACGCTTCTGTATACTGTATAGTTTCTTTGTAATAAGTGAAATACGAACATGCGGCATTGTAGCCAACTTGCCCCGATAGTAGGGTAATTTGGCTATGCGACAAAAGTCCATGTTAAATTAATGAAAACGTAATAGAAACACAAAACGGGTAACAGATATGTACTTCTTAATCTAAAGATTGTATCTTTTAAAGTTATTTCGTATAATAATAATCGAATAGCAAAATGCTGTTGCAGAAGAACAATTGTAAACTATTTTATAGATATAGCTTTCTTCAATATAAAAATATTAATATAAATATATATCTAGCTTCTATCAGCATTGTAGGTAGCAAATCACATGCTCACACAGGTCTCACGCGCGCGGTAACAACAAGTCAAACTAAGCATGCCTTGATATGAACCAACATACCCCATCCTTACATAGGTTTGATTTTAGTCATTTTCTTACAATAAATTACTGTTGTTCCTCAAAATGACATGTCGTATATAGTAATAGAAACTTTTCTTTTAACTAATAATACGTCACTTTGATTTACTTCTCAAGCTGAAGAGCATTAATACGATATTTTGAAACGCTCGAAAATTTACTCATCACCTCTTGAATTGGAGTTTTCTCTTTTTCTATTGTAATACTTGTTTGATTTAAATAAAACTTTGGGGAAAGCACCTATATCATAAAAGAGATGTTTTGTGATAACTTTTCCATTATTTCTTCCGCTATAAATACATAAACGGAACGCATTGCCAACTTGCCTCTTGTGCCAACGAGCCCCGGTCTCCCCTATTTTCTAAATACACGATCAATAATATATGTTTAGTTTCAGACAATAATAAATAAGTTCCAGATCAAATTGTGTCGATCAGGCAAAGTGTCGAGTTTGTCCCGGCATTTTTTAATTTGAAAATTTGTCTTCGCGTCACTTTTTCTTTCCTGGGGACAAACTAAGCGACGTACAGCAAAATTTCCTTAAGCAATTTTGTACCTGAAGGAACACTCTTTAAATGTGTATCATTAAATTTGCTTGAAAATTTTAATTAATTGTTGAAAATTATTTTTAAAAGAATCGTGTCGAGTTTCCCCCGGTCTCCCCTACCCTTTAAAATTTGTTATTTTGCCTTATAAAACTTTCTTCCAAAACATGAATATTTTCACATGAAGAATTTTCTGTACAACACTGTTGCTCAATTTTACAAATATGAATTAATTGAGCAAGAATAATTTATAATTTATGAGAAAAGTTTTTATTTATACTATGTTATATTTTACTTGGACAAGAAAAAAGTGCTCACTTTCAGGAATCATTGAAAACAAAATAATAAGTTGCGTATCAATATTTGGTTGCTTTTCCTTTCATCTTCAACACTTCTTGCAATTAGATCCGTCTTGATATACTCTTGACCAAGTTTTTTAAGGCCCTAAGGATGGAGTTCTTCTCACGCCTTTTTGGACGCTAAAGTCGACAAAATTAACGTTACGAGCAAAGATACTTATTTTTCTTAAGAAGGCGCGAGAAGAACTCGATCCTTAGGGCCTTAAAGAACTTGGTCAAGAGTATGTCAAGACGGATCTAATAATAAGAAGTGTTAAAGATGAAAGAAGGAGTAACAAGTATTGATATGCGACTGCTTATTTTGTTTTCAATGGTTCCTGCAGGCTGATTCTGTAACTCTTATAACGACAGTTTCATTATCGTTATATAGTGTCGTTGCGCAGATATTATACATGGTAAAAAAGCTGCGCAATTCAATATAACGATAACGAAACTGTTGTTAAGAGTTACAGAATTAGCCTGCTGGAAGTGAGCACTTCCTTTTGTCCAAGTAAAATATAACATATATAGTTATTTTCTTTGCGAGAATATTCCTCGTTTCATATCAATGATTACATATAGCCGTTTGAGTAAACATATATCTTCTTACATTCAAGTTAAGAGAATTCTAAAAAGATTTATATTTGCATAAATGTTTAAAAAAAATTTTGCTAACAATAATGTGTTATTTTATTTACTGTCAAAGATGAGCATTAATTTGGGTGGAGTTCCGAAAATGGCCGATCTCTGATTTCGGTGAAACTTTGTGAAAAACTTCGTTTGGGTTAAAATAAAAGCCCTTAAAAGAAATTTTGGCGACTCCTATGATAAAGCCATTTTTTAAGATAACATGATAAAAAATATAGGGCTGTTCTTCCGAAAATGTCCGTGCTCCGATTTAGGTGAAACTTTGTGAATAGGTTCCTTTTAGATAAAAAACACATATACCAAAAGGATTTTTTGCGACTCCAAAGTTTAGCAACTTTTTTAACATTTTTGCAAGGGTGGGCCAATAATCAAGCATCTTAATTCAAGCAGATAGGTATCACGCTGTGAGTTTGTTTAGTTTTATTATGCGGGGGAAGGGGCTCCCCCGCCTATTTGTGTATTGTTTATACACATGTACTTGGGTGAGTATTGGCATATATGACTAATATATGTCGAAATAGTTCACGCATACCTACACTTTCCACGCGAGACGAATTGTCACATGGGTTCGTGGCGCGCTTTACAAGCTTGTTTATATATATACATACTAGCTTCTGACCTTGATTATTTACATTATGTAGTTTTTTTATCTAAAAGGAACCTATTCACAAAGTTTCACCTAAATCGGAGCACGGACATTTTCAGAAGAACAGCCCTATATTTTTTATCATTTTCCTCTTCTAAAAAGGAGATGTGAAGTTTATTGTTGTCGCTTTTCCGCGATGCCGATTGGTTCTCTTGCTGCGCTTATTTCATTTGCAGCTGTCATTGTATATTTTGACAGTTGTGTGTATCAAGGAGTTAATAGTGTAATAGTAATAGCATAATGTTAAAGCTAAATAGCGCGCGCGAAGCGCGCGTCTGTAGTGTCTAGTATCTTAAAAAATGGCTTTATCATAGGAGTTGCCAAAATTCCGGTAAATTTCTAGATTAAGGGCGACCTCACCGATTTCAATGACCTTGATATATGTTGTCAAGGTCATGACCCCGAGTGACCTTCAGAAGGTTTTAGCCGTCGCTCGTTATTCGTTAAAAAGTTATTAACAAAAAAAGGTTTGGAACCCCGGGGGAGTTTTAGCGGGTGCAACTCCCGCATAACCGCCCTCTTCGCCCCGGAGGAGGGGGTATCCAGAGATTTCTCCCTCGTAAGAAAAAAAAAAAAACAAAATTCCTTTTAAGGGCTTTCATTTTAACCCAAAACGAAGATTTTCACAAGTTTCATCGAAGTCGGAGGTCGGCCGTTTTCGGAACTTTATCCGAGCATTTATTCATAACAAATATTTTATTAAATATTTTTAATATTTACCACAATCTTGATTTATTCTACAATTTAATATAACATAATTTATTATTAATTACAACATCAATGATATTAATACAACATTTTCTATATTTACATTAATTTCACTTTTTTACATTAACATTAGGGTAACTCCGGTATTTACGCCGCGCGGGGATTTACGCCGCAGACGTCAGAAAAAATAGAAGGAATGAAGGTATTTGCTCGCAATTATTCTGTTATGTGGCCTTTATGCCACATTAGTATTGTGTTGTAATTTCAGTTCTTTACTGTTAATATTAACGAAACCGTCGTGAGTTGAATCAATTTCTCACCGTAGTAAGTAGCTATCACCCAAGGAGCGCCAATGCGCGTATAACGTGCTTTTAATGCGCGTACAATTGCATTGGCTTCAAAACTACATTAATTGTGTGTTCAAAATGCGCGCATTTAAATGCGTAATTAATGCAAATTGAGCATTTGATTTATAAATAACAGGTTTTATATTATATTTACATAAATAAGTAGCTTCTTACTCATTATGAAACATTTTTTTAAGTTTTTAAATTTTATATAAATTGAATTTTAAATAAATAGTTCCACTAACTATCTTTGTTCTTATTTCTGCGTTTAAAGCATCAATGTGTAAATGCACGTGTAGACTCTTAGATCCCCTATAGGGTAAGCAAGTTGGTGGAGCTTCGGTTGTCCATAGTGAACTCTACACAGATAAAAGAACATTCTTATTTAGAGAATATCTTTATCTTTGACATGTAATTCTTAAAACGAGATTATACGCTATATAATCTCATTTCAAGATTTACATGTCAAAAATAAAGATATTCTCTAAATAAGAATGTTCTTTTCTTCTGTGATAGCTGTACTGGAATATGCTTACAGTAATGCTTAGAATAATTAAATTATTGGTTTAATAATCCAGATATTGGGTCTAATAATAATACAATTGAATAAACTACTTATGTTTTTGTGGCACCCCGTAATAGCACTTTAATTGAAGCAAAAGCTTTTTTCTCAGTGTAGGTTGCACTCAACGTCCATTTCTTTCTCTGTCTGGACACAGTGGACACTGAGCAACCTATCCCTTTTTTCTTCGTGTCCGGCCTCTAAACATTGTAGTGAGCATTCCAATATAGTACAGAGTTCACTAGTTGTCCGATTGGGCTTCTCGATCAATGAGCGTAGGTGCACTTTTTGGTATGCGCTGCCATAATATGCATTAAATGCGCATATAATGCGGGACAAATATGCGCTTTAAATGTGCATTTACGACCCGCATTTAATGCAAA
>NW_027250107.1:0-43765 GCF_030848795.1 Temnothorax nylanderi
GTGTACCTGTAATAAGAAAAACAATTAATTTCAATTTAATGAGGCACAAATAATGCTCTGCTTTTACAGCGTGAACGTACTTCACAGACACGACCTGACTTGCTTGATATCCACTGTTCACGGCCAAGATTTTGAAGCCACTTTTTTCGTCGCTCCACATTGTTAGAATTAAAAAAGTCGAAACACTTTTTCGCTTCTATTACTGCAATTAATTGCAACGCAGCAGTCATTTTGGAAGCTGAGAATACGAGACCGAAAAGCGTATTGACGTTTACGAAAAGGTTATGTTTTCATATGTGTTTGGATCGAAAATGGCGGACGAGAATACCTACTTTTTTAGAGCTCTAGACAAAGAATGCCCCATATATATATATAGTAGGTATTCTCGTCCGCCATTTTCGATCCAAACACATATGAAAACATAACCTTTCGTAAACGTCAATACGCTTCGGTCTCGTATTCTCCCCAGGTAGCAAAACAAGTCATTTTGACGTCAAATAACTAGTCATGTTTGTACAAATGACGTCAAATGACCAAAAAGCGACTATGTCTTTAAAAATGACATTATACTGACGTTATTCCATAACGTCATTATGACGTCTATTTTTAGTCATTTTTGGTTAGGTTAACCTATGACATCGGCGACTAATAATGGACGTTATAAAACGTCATTTCTTAGACCATCTAAAGACGTCTTAAAGTCGTCCAAATAATGTCTTTTTGTAATATAACTATTTTTACTTCTTAATATTGTTAATAAAGTAATAATAAAATAAAAAACCACAAAATTAACTACAATGTGTTTGTTTCGCAACTTTATGATTGAAGTGGCGAATTTATGGTATAAGTGGATGTAGTTGCGTGTGATTATAGTTTTATGATAACTATTTCACGCAGTGTTATAGCTATCAAGAAGATTATCATTACAAGAATTTGAACACTTTAAAGATGTACCTGTTATAGACAAGTACAGTTAATAAGGAAGCATCAGGGTGAGAAGATCGTCACTGTCCACTGGATCATCGAAGTCAAGCGACTCGGACGCGGTACTGTACTAGGATGGGTGACCGCCTTGAGAGCGGCTATACGCACATGGCATGTAAACAAACAGTTAAAAAAGTTTTTTTTCTTAGATAATGAAAAAGAACATTTTTTTATAAACGTTTATCAAGTAGACATTTTAATATTTAATTTCATCAAAAACATTTCTAGAAACCGGTATGTCGTACAATGGAACTATTTTGCCGTCAATAAGACGTCAGAAAATGACGTCAATTGTCTGTGACATTAGACCGTCATTTTAACGTCATTATGCCGCCAGTTAGTGACGTCAGGAATGGTCAGTAAAGGACCAAAATTTGACGTCAAAAATGACTTGTGTTTGCTACCTGGGTCAGCTTCCAAAATGACTGGCTGCGTTGCAATTAATTGCAGTAATAGAAGCGAAAAAGGGTTTCGACTTTTTTTTAATCCAATATATATATATATATATATATATATATATGGGACGATCCACGTCACTTTTACCCCCCATCTGTCCAAAATTGGTATGGACGGATTTTAATGACCAAGAGCGGAAAATGTTTGTCTTGAAAAGAGCTTTTGAAAGGCGTGTGGCATATATGCGCAATTCAACATGGCGTCATAGTTATGGCTGTTTAAAGGGATAAATTCAAAATTTCAGATCCAACATGGGCAGATAAAACGGTGAAAAGTAACTAAATTCATGTGAAACTCAGTATTTGGGAAATTGAAATTCTACTCTTAGCGTTACCCAAATTACTTTTAGTCCATCCAGCATTTCCTCAAGCTCTTTTTCATAACACTTCTTGTTATTAAGGCTCCTGGTCCAAGCCGAGAATTCTGCGTTGACGGTACCGTCGCGGCAGAAATAAGGACTCTCTCCAATGGAGAATTCTGTCCTTTGTGACATGTTGACAACCTATTTGCGTTGCGTTATATTTCTTTATTATTCGCTCTGTACTTGTGCTATAACGTTTAACGTATTCGTGAAACTCGTGAAATATAACGTATGGTAAGATTTGCAAGAAATACATATGCGGAAGGAACGTTCTCCACTTCTTTCGATAGTCACGAAAATAAAGCACCCCGAAGCGTGAGAGTCCAGGGGAACTCATGAAAATAAAGCACCCCGAAGCGTGAGAGGCCAGGGGAACTCACGAAAATAAAGCACCCCGAAGCGTGAGGGCAAGGGGAACTCACGAAAATAAAGCACTCCAAAGGAGATGAATTTCTACCACGTCCACGCCGTCATCTCTGGGTAACGCTAAGAGTAGAATTTCAATTAACACGGTTTGTCTGTTGTTTTTGACAATTAGCTACAATTTCGTGATCAGCGACCCAAAAAACCTTCAATAAGAGTTTTCAAATCATTTACTGGAATTTTCGTCCGTTTCTCATATTTGCATCCGCATATTGGATCCGCCATTTTGAATTTCACAATTTTAGGTTCAGATTCGTAATCAGCGACCCCAAAATTTCCCAAATACTGAGTTTCACATGAATTTAGTTACTTTTCACCGTTTTATCTGCCCATGTTGGATCTGAAATTTTGAATTTATCCCTTTAAGCAGCCATACTATGACGCCATGTTGAATTGCGCATATATGCCACAGGCCTTTCGAAAGCTCTTTTCAAGACAAACATTTTCCGCCCTTGGTCATTAAAATCCGTCCATACCAATTTTGGACAGATGGGGGGTAAAAGTGACGTGGATCGTCCCATATATATATATATATATATATATATATATATATATATACACATATACAGGTTTTATTATGAGTTTTATTTCGTGTGCCAATTATCTCTGCGAATTATCTCTGCCAATTATCTCAGAAAGTATTGATCCAAGGAGGGAAGTTTTGAAGTCATCCTTCGGGTAAAGGAAATTAAGGTGCCTTCTAACTCTTCTTTAGGCAATGCGATACACAGGTGCTCTAGTTCAACATAACTCTTTTACTCTTTTTCTTTAAACTCTTATTCTTTCCTTTTAAACAGATTTATTAATATTTCCGGACCTTTACCAAACAGTTGCCGGAAAATAAGAATTTCTCGTTCAATTTCAGAAATATTAGTAACACCTTTAGTGATTCATTCTGTGTATTAAAATATATTGTGTTACTGTTTTACCTTTTAAGATTTTTTTTCTTTGTTCACGGATGTTTGCAAATCTGAGCCATTCCATTATAGTGTTCCAAGTCTTTTTCTGTATTATAAGGAATTGTTGTCTAAAAGCCTCTAAAACAAGAAGAACAGTACAAAATTACCTTTTTAAAAAAAGGTAAAAAAAGCATCAAGTACACGCGTAATGTTATAAATCCAAAAATCCAACCTAAGTGGTAGTAGCTTTATTTCTCCTTAACAAAATTATTATATCACAAAATTGCGTTACCTAACTCAACCCAAGTGACATGTATTTCAAAAAAAAATCTTCCGGATTCGCCGTTACTCCTGAATTCAAGTTATATTTAGATATTTTTGGACGATCACGCATACACGCGTCCCCGACAATGGGATCACGCGCGGGCCATGCTTCCGCATACCTGCGTCGCTTCCGAACTCGAAATTTCGCGTGTTGTGCGACGATCCTGCGAGCTCAGTTCAAGCTTGACGGACCTTTGATCTAGACCTATCGGCAACGAGACTATTTCTCGCGCAATAACGTTTCTACGTTCTGACCAAGTAGTGCGGGCGTGCTTCACGATAATCGATAAAAACCGGCCTCCCGTGATATTGGGAGCGAGCTGGGTGCAAATGGAGTAGCTCTTCTCAAAGGTCCAAAGGCTTGTTCTCAGCGACGCAGCGAGCGTCTATGCTACTGCGCGCTCAAGATCTCCGTTCTGTTCTCGCGCATCAAGATCTCCGTTCGGTTCTCGCGTCTCAAGATTTCCGCCTCAAGATATCCGTTTCTTTTGCGTGCGTTAATTTATGATCGACGTTTGTTCCGTCACGCGCCGTCCTCGTGCCCGATCAGTTACGTGCACGGGTCTCCGGTCCGTCGGAGCGATCATCTCGAGATCAGCGTCCTTGTGTATATATCTGAAGTGAATTGAAAATATATACTGAGATTCCTTATAACTCGCGAGTGCTTTATTTAGAGTGTCCCGGTGAACCTTCTGACAAGGTTGTCCCAGACATCCTCATACAATCCTCAACAGATGTGAAATCTTTAAATTGCAAAGAGAATATATATGTTGTTTTGAAAAATTATTGTTGTGTAACTACTTTTAAAAAACAAAACTCAAGCGGTACATATTTTTGTGTTCCCATTCAAGGGTCTTCCTATTCCAACCCAAGTGGTAGTAGCTCTAATTCTTCTTAACAAAATTAAAATATTACAAAGAATCATTTTAATCACAAAGAATTAAAGAGTTAACAGTACAAAATAAAAATATTTAATTAAAATAAAATAAATTTTTCTTGTAAAAAAACTTGGCGCTGCTTTTTTACTCCCGTTGCATTCTTCCCTAAATTATGTATTCCCTATTTATTGTTTTTTTATTCAATCAAAAATTTTAGAACTTTATTAAATTTCAAGGTCTAGCAAACAATGATGTATTAAAGCCGTACAATCCCACCAAACACAATGCATCATGTAACGTACATGTTAGTTGTAATTTCCTACTCAACAATATAAATGCAATATGACACGTGTGTTATTATACGAGCTCTGACATAAGACTTATAGGACTTCTGAATATACCATATTGTTACGCCCGTGCTGTGCGCTCGCTGTGCGCTCGTGCCGTATCGCCCGTTAGACGCCTGGGCGGCAGAAGAATATCGCAACCGGACAACGGGTTGCTTGACGACGCTGTTTACAAACAGCCGGTCGTCAGATTTACGCTCTGGATCTCGAACTTGACAGATGTGTCTTGTATTAGAGCAATAAATCCGTTCTTATCTTCGCGAGTGCGGTGACAGTGCGAGTGCGGCGAACGCGTGTCGAGCGTAACAATATTTTTTGTTTTATTTCCCTTTAGTATCAAAATATTATTGATTTTCAGCGTTTCCTATTCTAGATAAGCCAACGTAAAGTTATCCGTGTTAATAAGCACTCTTTTCTTAAATCTATGCCCACAAATTTGAAAGTTTGTGATTTATTAATCGTTAACGCAAAAGAAACTTTGATTGAAAATTGTAAACGTTTGAAGGAAAATGGTAGGTCATTTGGGATCATCGGAATACGCGGAATATGCGCTAACTTCCCTTCTGCGGTGTCGGTAAATATAGTGGCTTCAATGATGTTGTTACGCAATTATTTGATTTGAAGTCTGGTACCATTACATAAATTCGGTGGATTTAAATTGCGCAACAAGATGATTGGTATACCATTCTTCAAAATCAGACGATGTGGTGGAAGACCAGACGGATTTAAACTATTCAAAAATTTTTGAGGATAATGTACTGTATCTTCCATGTTAACCACAGTATCGATTGATTCGTACTTTTTATTATCCCCTGGGATTTTTTCAAAATGATATAATTAATGTCATTCACAGATTCGTTTCTTGGGGATACAATGACTCTTTCACACAACCATTTATAATTTTTCTGCAATAAACATTCCACATTTGGATAGATTTTCGTAATTCAATCATTTGTACTATTTACCACTTGTCCCAGTTTTTGGTCAATTTCTATTAAACCATTTATCATTAGGAATATTCCCGTCGCCAAGGTGCAGTAACTTTGTCGTAAAATCATTTTTTCCCCCTCCTAGATTAGCTCTCATATTAGTAGTATATGGGTAGGTATGGGGCGTCAAAACAAACCCCCACCACCGACCCCTCCGGCGCCAGGACGTGACCAGACGGTCTGTCCACGTGACCTCGGAGCGCTCTGATTGGCTGCCGCGTGAGGGGTGGGGGTAAAATGGCGCGTTTTGATTGGATATCCCACACCTACCTAGCGTCTGATTGGCCTTCCCGCCTAAAGTGTCCAGCGTCTTTTTAGGCCTGCACGTGGTGAACGACGCTGAAGTCACGCAGAAAAATAGCGGAAGAGCCGACCAGCGTCATTTTGGCGGGAGCACGTGGTAGACGACGCTAAGCTCAAAAAAAGTTATGATGCTAAGATGCCGAAAACGGAAAATGGAATTTTTAAGAGCGTTTTGCCTCGAGGGGAAGGGAGAAACAGGAACGGACAGGTTCGCTTTGTGACGTGACGCGTATATATCGTTTTCAGAGAATAGTTTTCATGATTTATGACCGTGTTTTTAGGACTTGGGTCTGGACAAAGAGTTTTCGAAATAATCAAATACGCTTGGTTTCTAAGATTTGCCTACGTGAGACTTATTTCCTGTTGAAATGAGATTGTAAAACAGGAACGGACAAGTTCGTACGTGACGTGACGAAATTATTCCGTTTTAAATAAAAGTTTTTATTATCGAGCGCATTCGAAAAATTTACGAGGTAGACTTTGACCAATCCTGAAAAAATAAGAGAAAAGGAATTTGTTCGGAGAACGTGAGGATTGAAGAAAATAGATGAAAGTAGAAGTTACAAAAAATGTTTATTGCTACAAATTCTTCTTCATGGGAAAAATACAATTTAGTCGCTTATAAAGTAAGGCTGTAGATAAATTGTTCAAACAATAATGTTATAAAATTTACAATCCGCGATTCGACAAAATTATACGACGGATTTCGGTAAAGCGCAGCAAAATAAATTCTAAAAATACTATATTAAAATACATATCGAGGAAAGTTAAATCGGTTATTTGCGTACGTACATTACGCTCGATGTCGTTGTAATTTCCTCTGAGAGTTAATTTTACAATATCTTCATCTATATAACTTTTAGGAAGATTTAACTCTATTTCTTTAATAAGATAACGCGCGCAATTGTTAACATTATCGGCCACTGATTTTAAATGTGATAAATGTGCATCGATGCATTTCGCAATATTTTTCAGTCCGAGAAATGTAGGCTTCTGCATCACAATTGCCACTGCATATGTTTTTCATTTCTTCGTCGGTGGACAATTTTCCTCGTCTGTTCGTTGATCCGTCCTGGTGGAAGTATTCTCCTCGTTTTTCTTGTACGCCAGCAATATGGATCTTGCTCCGTAGGCCGAGGTAAAATTGACGGAGATATTGTTAATGGAGATAGAATTCGGCTTCAATTTGATTTCTCCATTTAAATATTCGCTCACGAGTCGCATGTTCTCTTGAAACTGCTGCCACGATTTCTCGTCGAAATAAACGTCGTCCGCACAGTTGCCGGTTAATTTAACCAGCGGCACGAAAACTTCCTCGGATGTTGCTTGCAAACCCACATGAATTCTCTTTGTATGGAAGCTGTTGAGTCCATATGTTGTCGATAGCAGCATATGTAATTGCTCGTTTCTTCCCTCGAAGTCGCTTCCCTTATCAGGAATATCGCTAGTGAACATTCGCTTCTCAGAATTATTAGCGTCTTCTCTGTGACTAGCCATTGTTCTTATTTCTTCGTAATATCGGCTAACACACACTAATCGAAAAGTCAGTTAAGAGAGTTATACTTTTTCACTGGCGAACTTGTCGCTTCGAACGATGAGACTCGAATGATTTTGACTTCGTAACGTTAGTCAAAATGTTAACTTCGTCTGCAACGTTTTAGAAAAATTAGTCTGCGCGCGCAGATAAAAAGTGGAATTTTTAAGAGCGTTTTGCCACGAGGGGAGGGGGAGAAACAAGAACGGTCAGGTTCGCTTTGTGACGTGACGCATATCTATCCGATCTCTTTTTATGCTGGGAGCAATAAATCAATAAATTTTCCGAGTAATAGTAATAAATCCTTTTAGTTATATGCTGGTACGTATAACATTAGTAGAAAAATTCAATAAAGGATCTTTTGTAAGTTTTTAGATAAAAAATGTTTTTGTGTAAAATTTAACCGATCTCTTTTTATGTTGGGAGCAATAAATCAATAAATTTTCCGGGGTGTAGTGATAAATCCTTCTAGTTGATGGGATATATAACATTAGTAGAAAAATTCAATGGAGAATTTTTGTAAGTTTTTAGATAAAAGTATGTTTTTGTGTAAAAGTTAACCGATCTCATTTTATACTGGAAGCAATAAATCAATAAATTTCTGAGATGCAATAATAAATCCTTCTAGTTACATGTTGGGATAAAACATTACTAGATATTTTTAATAAAGAATTTTTGGTAAGCCCTTAGATAAAAGAATATGTTTTCGTGAACAAGACGTAAAAGGGATTAGTGTCCATCTACAAGACAGGTGCTTTAAGCCCTAGTCTCTGTTTTTAGAGAGAAATTCCATAGGTTCTAAACCTCAAGACCTAGGCTTTTAAAGATGGAAGTTGACCAACTCCCTTCGGGCTTAAAGCTTAGGGCTTAGAGCAAGGAACGCACAAAGCCGGGAATATGTCATAGTTTAGAGCATAAATCATAAGGGCCTTAAAACTCTTATTGTAGACGGGCATTTATGGTATAAGATAACTTTTTCTCCGAAAACTTTTCCCTTCCACCGGTAAGGGAGGGTGGGAAGAAAGTGGGGAAAGCTTTGAATTTGCTAACCAATGCCTTAGCTAGAAAATTTTTGTCACACCATTATTCTAGAAGTTTTTGGAAATATTTTCAACTATAAATAGCCTGTAACACTATAGCTGAGAGTTAGTCCTTACTTGTCTGATTGTACTAGAGTCGTCTTGCACGCTCTTAGTTAGTCAGACAAGTGAAGTGCTTCAAAAATGTCTCTCCGTGTAATTTTGGTGGAGTTTTTCAAAGTGAGCTGCAATTTAAGCAATCGCTTAAATGAGCAACGTGAGTTTGTGGAAGCCGTGTCAAACGACGAAGAGGATAATTATAGACTTTTCGGACGTTTCGTGGATGGGTGTAGCAATACCCTGTTATGTGTGATGCATGAACTGGGTTACTGCAGAAGAAATAAAACATTGGTGGACATCATTTTGAAATAAGTAGAAACGCGCAAAGCTGTTGGCCACGAAGAAGAAGACGCAGGAAGAGGCCATATAGCTAGATTCCTGCGTCGTAACGGAAGAACAGGTAAGTGTTAGAAATAAAAATTGTACCTTAAAATTTTAATATAGTGGAGTTTATTACTAAAATTTAAATTAATTTAATAGTGGAGAACCGCATTGCCGCTGTCCAACCGGTCCGACGAGGACAGAGACGCCGAGCGGAAGAGAACATTGCTGAGGAGAAGGCAGTACCAGCACGTAAGTTAGAAAAAATAAAATTAATTAATCATTAAAAATAACGAATATTATAAATATTAAATTTTATAGAAAGAGCTAGAATCGTGGCACCACCCGCAGACATCCCCGTCATCGATTTATCTTCTGGTAAGAGACTAATAATAACACGTAAAAGCTAACACTTACAATATTTGTATAATAAAACAAATATAATTTATACTGTTTTAGATGATGATGAAGAAGAGGAGGTGGAAGAAGAAGCAGAACAAGAAGAGGAGGTGAGAATTGTGAGCTCACCGGATTCGGCTGTATTTACGCCGCGTAAGTTTTAAAAAATAAGTTAAGATAAAAATTTAGCAGCGAATAAAAGAAATAACGAAATGTTACATTTTACCAGGAAGGAAGAAGAAGAATCGGAATGAGATGATGTTGTCACCCCGGGCATCGACGAGGTGATCGACCGAATAATGATGGAAGACGAGGAGGAAGAGGAAGAGAAGAGGAGAGAAGAGGAAGAGGAAGAGGAAGAGGAAGAGGAAGAGGAAGAGGAAGAGGAAGAGGAAGAGGAGAGGAAGAGGAAGAGGAACAAGAGCAAGAGCAAGAGCAAGAGCAAAGAACAAGAACAAGAACAAGAACAAGAAGTTCGAAACGCAGAAGAGTCGCAGGAGGTGATGGACAAGGTGGAGGAGGAGGAGGAGGAGGAGGAGAAGGAGGAGGAGGAGGAGAGTGAAAATGATATGATGATAATATTGATAATATTGATGATGATATTAGTAATACCGGTAACGATGACGACGATGAGAGATACGCACCTAACGATTATGAAGGTAATAATATTTGTCTATTATATTTTAATTCCGTAATTTATTGTGCTAATCACAAGTAATTATTTCTGATTAGATGTTTCTTACTACCGGTTCGACCTTTGTCTCCGGAAAATTAATAAGAGACAAAGAGTTAAAAACAGAACGCCGACCTACGCTAGTGATAAAAGCAACTAAAGGTGAGTTACCTTAGTATGCTCTATCGCTGTCGTGTAAAAATTTTAACTTTTTAAACGTAATATAAATCAATATTATAGGAGACTAAGTTTTTTTAATTTTTAGTACAATCGGGTGGTGGTGCAAACCGTCCTGCTGCTGATGCTGCTGCTACCAACAATGCCGTTGATACACAAACGCAGAGTGCTAGCGAGGAGGAAGAGGAGGGGGAAGAGGAGAATCCTCGATCGCAGAGAGTCGGAGAAGAGGAGGAGGAGGAGGAAAATACCCCCGTGGAGAGGGAGCAACAGTAACAACAGGAGCACCAGCAGGCACGTCAGCAGGAACATCATCAGCACCAGCAGCATCACCAGGTCGGGCAATTAATTTTATAGAATTAGTGGCAGAAAACGCGCGTCGGTTTAGAAATGTCCGGATACTCGGTAGGGAAGCCAGTTTTCGAATACAATCTATACCCGAAGGCGAGGATATCGTGCGTTGGCTGGAAAACGCGTTCCGCGAAATTCACGAGTATGCGTTACGTTCGACCGTGCCGAGAGATTACGTTGGATTATCGTTCGAATCAGCGGAACTAACGCACGGTCCGGCGGGGCTATCGTTTTGCCCGGTACGAGACTTAACTCCTGAGAACATATGGGATCTCGTGAGCTCGGTCGCACAAAGTAACGGGGGAATCGATATCGCTCAAAATTCGTCGTGAGCGTTTTCAACGTCGCGGTGCCAGTGGGCCGCGGGGGCTCGACAAACAGAATAACCGACATAGCTAAGCGTTCAATTTTAGATCTCGGTAATAGAGATAATTTGTGCCTACCTCGTTCCCTCGTGTTGGCACGAATTTATCGCGAGCGCGGAAATCTACGCACGGGGAAGTTGCACGTCAGGTGGAATTCCGTAAGATGCCGGACTTCCGCGCTTCAGCGTGAATTAGCGTTGGAACTAGTGAGGAACGCCGGTGTTACGATACCCGAAGACGGGTGCGGAATTCCCGAGATCGATCTTTTTCAACGTTTTCTCGCCGACGAAAATATAGCCATAATTATGTACAATTCCAGCAACTTTGGTAGCGGCGAGAATTCATTGTACGACGGTAGTAAATTACTCGCCTCGTTAGAACGCGAACCTACGTACCGTTTAAACATAATGTATTACAAGCGTTCGCATCATTATAATCCAATATTAAATTTTAATGCTGCCGCCGGTGCTCAAAAAGAATTTTACGTGTCGTGCAACACTGCGTTTCGTAAAGACAGAGGACATCGCTGTTCCAAAAAATGTCCGCGTTGTTACGCCACACCCTCGTGCGAGAATCCCGATGTGGAAATTGTTAGGTGCGCGGCGTATAATCGTGCGTTTTTCGGAAATTCGTGTTTCGAACGTCATCTCGCGCAAAAATCTTACGACGGTAAATCGCTCGCGAGCGTCTGCAGTTCCGTTAGGATTTGCGAAGGTGCGGGCGATTCGTCAAGAAAGGTTCGCAACACGAATGCGGCGTTTCGTATTGCAAGACGTGTTGTTCGTTGCAGTCCGCTAATCGTCTATGTTTTATGCGGCCTCTTCGACGTAATGCCGACGTAAACGAAGACCCGGGCGAGGGTACGAGTTACTACGTTAGCACGAGGAGTGGTATCGCTTGGTAACGTAAATGACGGCGCGGATGCAACGAACAACCGTAATAGCAAAAAAGAACGCGTCGCATTCGTGTTCTATGATTTCGAAACGCGTCAAGACGAGACGCTCGAAGGTACGGAGAACGTAAAGTTCACGTATCGATTCTCTGCGTTGCGCAACAGATTTGCGAAACGTGCGCCGCGATAGACGACATGTCGGTGCGATGCCGTTGGTGCGTAGTGCGCGAATTTATATTTCGTCGTGATCCTGTAAAAGAGTTCGTCGATTTTGCAACGCGAACAACAAAATGTAAAAAAAAAAAAATTATTTGCATCGCTCATAATGCGAAAGCGTTCGACGCGCAATTTATTCTGAAATATTTAGTTGAAAATACAGAAATGACGGAAGAACCGCAAGTAATTTTAAACGGGACGAAAATTGTCATAATGACGGTCGGACATACGAAATTTATCGATAGCTTCAATTATATGCCGATGAAATTATCCGAATTACCTAAAGCTTTCGGGCTGCAGGATACACCGGATAAAGGCATTTTTCCACATTTATTTAACACCCGTGAAAATCAAGATTATATCGGTCCGATACCCGACACACGATATTTTTTTCCCGAGTATATGAAACCGGAAGAACGCGAACGGTTTCTTTCGTGGCACGCAGAGATGACGCGTAAACAACTTCATTTTTAACACAAGTCGTTTCTATTTGACCCAACTGGCCAGATAATTAATATATTTAAACTCACAACGTTTCAACCGCAATTTCGGCCCTTTTCAATTGAGAAAAATAATCAAGCCATACATTCGCAAGATCCGCATACAAAATATCCATTACGTCGCTGACATCGTGCCCTAACTACATCATGCATACGTAAAGCTAAAAAGTGAAATAAACTCACAATAGTAAAAAGATAAAATAATTACTCGGAAGTCATAAATTAAAAAGTCAGAATAGAATTAAATAAAGTAAAGATATAACAAGTAAAATAGAAAGCTTACATATCTTGTGCGTCAAGACAAAGAAAATATAATATGAACAGTGTAGCGCGAAAAGGGGGGGAACGTCGCAAGCTATATCCGAGAACACATCCGTACAGCGTGACAGTCAAAGTCATACTAATACAATAAGCAAATACTAGATGTGCTCACAGGTGGAAACGAGCAGAACAGAACTGAAAAGTGCACCCTAAGTGACACCGATCACACGGTTGTAAATCGCGGGCAGATTTTCAGTTCTTTTTGCAGATGATTGTGTAGTCGTATTTTTTAATAAAGAACATTTCTGAGATTCTCTTTTCTTAAATTGTCTCTCCTTATATAGTATTTTCGGTGTTGCAATTAAAATCGTGATTGTGCGTGAGACGGTGCTTACTAACCACAGAATGATTGTCAAATTCTCCTAAATCACAGCGATGTTCCTTGATGCGTGTCTCTAAATGCCTTTTGTTTGGCCAATGTATGTCGCGTTGCAATTAACACAATCAATCTTATAAATCAACTCAGTCTGCTTAAGATTCGGTAGTTGTCTGTTCCCCTTTCTAATGATACAATCCAATCTCTTCGGGATGGTGAGGAGAACCTTGAATTTCGCATCACGCATTGTACGGCCCACACGCCACTGAGACCCTTAAACATACGGTACAGTAATAAATTTCAAAGGATCCCGAGCCACACTGTCACTGCTTGAATTGTTGCTATCATTTTGACGTGGTCTGTAGTTCGTTAAGCGGACACTAAATATTTTGTAATTACTTTTGTTGGATAACATTATTAGAAAAAATCTTCTTTATTTCAACTAAATTGGACTTATGAAAACAAGCGTCAGATAAAAGAACAGCCCGGTCAACAAGATTACGTACTATATTGGTTTGTATTTAAGAGGGTGATTCAAAAAAATTTATGTATCGCCCTGAAAAGGTGGGTTTCCTGTACCAATTCGTAAGCAACACACTCCCCTCTCGAATCACTGTTGTATCAAGAAAACTTGATCACTGTTGTATCAAGAAAACTTGATCACTGTTGTATCAAGAAAACTTGATCAAGTTACTGTTTTGTTATTTTTAATTTTCAAAGCGAGATTATTAAATATTGCCGTAACGACGTGAATATTCTTCGACGCGCGTGCACGGCTTTCAGAAAATTTTTTTGGAATGCGGGAACGTGTGTCCGTTCGATGAATGCACGACTATCGCTTCCACGTGCATGAGAGTTTTTCGCAAAAACTTTCTGCGCAAGGAGGAGATAGGAGTCATTCCGGCGGGAGGATATAGATTCGCCGATAATCACTCACGCAAAGCTCTACTGTGGTTAATGTGGATGGAGCACGAGCTCGGACATCCCATAATTCACACAGGGAGAGGGCGCGAGCATAAAATCGACGGCAAGTAGGTATAGTAGGCCGATTCCACCCCGTGGGCAATGAGGGGGGGTGAGGGAGGGGGGGTATCGGGTTTCGCGGGGGGGTGAGGGGGAGGGGGGGGGGCGGGGTATCGGGTTACACAAGGGTATCGGGTTTCGCGGGGGGGTGAGGGGGAGGGGGAGCGGACGGGTATCGGGTTACACAAGGGTATCGGATTTTGCGGGATGAGGGGGAGGGGGGTATCGGGTTACACAAGGGTATCGGATTACGAGGGGGTGAGGGGGAGGGGGGTATCGGGTTACACAATGGTATCGGATTACGAGGGGGTGAGGGGGAAGGGGGGGTGACCTTGACATACCACCGGGATGACTCACCGGGATGACTCACCAGGATTTCTCACCGGGATGACTCACGGGATGACTCACCGGGATGACTCATCGGGATGACTCACCGGGATGACTCACCGGGATGACTCACCGGGATGAATCACCGGGATGACTCACCCGCGTTCGAGTTCGCATTCGCGGTCGCGCCGCGGGTCCGCGCGGGGGTCCGCGTCGCGCGCGCGGGGTCCGCGCGGGGGGTCCGCGTCGCGCCGCGGGTCCGCGCGGGAGGGTCCGCGTCGCGCCGCGGGTCCGCGCCGCGCCCGCGGTTCCGCGTGGAGTCTGCGTGACGGTCGCGTTAGCGATCTTACCTTTTAATTTTGGCGAGGAGGGGTCCCATGGCCGCGACCCTCCATCGTCGCAACATAGCCAGTAAAGTGATTAACTTTATATGAATCTGCTGATCGCCAGAGGTACATCTTCGAACAAATATCCGAAAGTACACGCGATGATACGTTCTTTTACCCAAAACTTCTGTCGAGCGGTCACTCGTCTCTGAAGCGATGGACAGGAAGGTGGACATCTTTGCGCAGGATTTATATTATCCCTATACATTTGAACGTGCAAGGGTGTATGTCAATAGTAGATTTCGCGATAAAACAAGTGTTTATTACGACAGTATGGGCAGTGATAATCCGAAATGTCTAGCTGCGCTAAAAACTATTTACAAATGAGAGTCTTGATAAAAAGAAACAACCTTATGATATGAGTGATTGGACATTTTATTCCGCAAGAATATTCCGCAACAGACGAACGGCAGCGATTGTGGTGTATTCTCTTGCATGTTCGCCGAATACGTTTGTGCAAGCAGGAAGATAACGTTCACGCATGATGACATGCCATACTTTAGGAACAAAATGTTTAGGGAAGTAATAAATGGAAATATTGTATAAAAAATTTTTTATTGAATAATGTTTTATAATATAATATAAAAATATACGTGATTAATATTCCTTTACATATACCGCATATACATTACATACATATTATACATACATTCATACTAGTACATTACTAGTACATTACTTACATATTAGATTACGTTACATATGTCGTGTTATACTACTACAACATTACATACATATATTCTATGTACATACATACATACATACATTACATACATGAATCTTCACTGTTCCTTATCATATAAAGGTATGCGATAATGTCCCCACGGCAACGTATCTGTCGAATCCGGCACGATATATCGCTTATCGTCGTACGGACACAGAGCGATTTTTTCTCCGTGATAGTGTACACTTCGTGCATTTTCGATCGTATGCACGACTGCGGTCGAGTCATTTCGATCTCATCGTTCAGACACCGCGTGTAGTCGTCGAACGTGATGGTGCGCGCGATAACGTGTTTTTGACACCTTTCGCTTTTTTACAGTCTTTTTTACCATCGACTCGCAAGGCGTACATTTTAGCCCTAAGTCCAACGAATTCGGTCATGATCGCGCCGTTGTTTTCGTCCTTCATCAGGCCCGGCACTTTTTTATTCACGAGAGGCATACCATAAGCGTTATCTACCGCGTAGTCACTCGTGTCGAACCTGGCTTATCATGTTTCATCGTCTCATACGCGTCGTCGCACTTGATATGATAAATCAAACTGTCCGTGTCGGTATACATGATTCTACACGAGTCGCGGTACAGGGGAGACATGTACTCGTGGTGAAATTCGTATAGGCACACCTTCGACAGGTCGAGGATGCACATGCCGACGTAGATCGGTTTGTCGAATTTCACCTCGAGTTTGCGCAGTTCGACGGCTACCAGATTTTCCGAAAACACGCTCCTGCTGTGGAAATTCGGTCGCGCGATCATTGCCTCCGCGCCGTATCGCGTCCCACTTCGTTAGTAACTTTACATCGACGTGATTGCGTACATTCTCCATCGTTTTCCCGAAAACTGCGTTATTCATTAATTTATATAAATTTTTTTCGAACTTATTTTTGGCATGTGTTCTAAATTTTGTATTGAGTTCGATGTAAGCGCGGAGCCACGCAGATTGAACGAATTGCAATACGCGATGTATTTTTGTGACGCGAAAGACCGTGGCGCGTGCACTGCTGTAGATTGCGATAATGAATAACGTAACGCTCCTTATCGTTCACCGTGGCGAGAAGTTTGTCCTGTCGTTTACCGGGCGGTTTATCGCGCATCGGACAGAACGGTAGGTCAGTGTGCGCGTGTGTTTATCCTGCGGATACTCTAGGTCGACCTCGAGAATATACCCGTAGGCGAATCCAAAGCGATCGCGTTAAAGTCGAAATTCGACACGTCTTCGACCCATCGAAACTCCGCGTAGGGCAATGACTGACACATCGCCCAGCCGTACAGGTTATTTACATCGAAGTACATTAGGTAAGACGACGGTTTCGATGAATCGTACGACTGCATATATTTGTTGTTGGCCTGCGCGTATCTGCCGGAACATTGACTCAGGCCGCCGCGAATACCACGTTCGATAAACATAACCATGTCAATGTCGGTCAGCAGTTCGAAATGATACAGGTATGTTTCAACATGGCGTCCCACGTAAAAGCCTGGTAAAGTGTAGTAGTACGCGCGGGATCGAGTCCGTAACTCGCGATGCAGCTGTCGCGGAAATTTCAAACACGTCGGCCAACAGCAATACATTGGTTTTCAGGTACAGATCGCTGTATTCGCCCAGGGTTCGAACGGAGAATCGCTGCCATACGTTCGCGGCGTGCGCGTAATCGCTCTCGGATACGGTTTCACCGGTCAAGGAACTGTAAAATGAATCGCGCGGCGGTAAACACGTATCCTCCAGCTTTTCGACGCTGTCCACGTATTCGTATGGAAAGACACCTTTTCGCGTCAATAATTTGAAATCGTCGTCGGATAACGCGGAAAATTTGGAACGTATAATTTTAATTTATCCTTGTCGAGGAAGGATGCCAATTTTGCGAGACTCGCGCTCAGAAATTTATACGAGTCGATAAATCTTAATTTATGTCGCTGCGCGAATCTGATCTTTCCGCTGTGTCTTTCACATGCTTCGTGAATGAGATGTACTTTCCTTTGTTATAGCAGTACATCGATCGAGCCTTCGAACGCGGCAGCTATCTCCTTGATAATAAAGTGTGCGTCATAGCCCGACAGATTGGGAATATTACTGGGATGAAGTGAGAATCCTTATAATTCAAATTGCACACGTCGAGTGTGCCGGACCTCTGTAACGCCCAGTTAGGTGGCAATGATCGCGTACACGATTATCATCCGGCGCGAACGGTTTTTCACATATGTGACATTGCGCCCCACGCTGTTAAATGTCTCCCACTCGGTCGCGCGTTAGGTCTACCATGCATACATTGTCTGACAAGATATTTCTTTACGCGATGCGCCAATCCTTTGAGTTCCTCGACGAAAAACACGACGCAGTCATTATCGCGGCGAAATCGATACGCTGATAACGTTTTGTCGTACGGCACTGTACGTAGTATGCTATACTACATACCCGATGATGTTGATATAACTATGACGCGTGTTCCGTCTCCGGTTTTCTTCTGCAGCACGCACTCCAGATCGGCGTACACCACGAAGGAAGTCGCTTTTCCTGCTGTGGTTCTTGAAGCCCAGCCACTGTTGTCCTCGCTCGGTAGTCTGATGGCGCATTTGTTTACCTTCGACATTCCACAGTGTAGACTGCAACTTGTCGCTCGAACTAAAATAGTGAAGACATCTGCAAAAAGAAAAACACAAATATTATAAATTTTTTATATACAAAATATAAAATTTCTATATATTATTTAAAAAAAGTATAGACACTTACCGATCACAAATGTACTTTGTGTGTCTATGTTTGTTAATTTGTGAGCTCACGAGGCGGGATAGATGCTTAATCCACGCAAAATGTCCAACATTGTTGTCTCGTGGATCCTGCACGTACAGCAAGATTCACATGTTTGTCACTCGTGCGGTCGGTAAGCCGTATTGGAAGAACGGTTGACGTCTTCTGTCCCTCGATGGTATAGACATTGACGGATATATTGTTGAGCCGTTCGAACTTTTTAATTTGACTCAACGTCATTGGAAACTCAATGTCTCGTACATTCAATACCGTTGAATAATGCGGGTATGATAATTCCCGTTCTGAATGTCTTTCGGCTGGATGCAAGGCGGCTACCACTGACCACGCAAAACACGCATTGTCCATAGACAGTACATTGATTACCGCATTCTTCGTTTTAATGTCTTGAGGCAATTTCAAGTGACACCCCGCGCGCAAAGGATTGTATCTGTTGACGTTCACCGTCAAATTGAGGATTCGCGTCAACGCCCACCCACTGTCGCGTTCCTGGAACTCCTCGAGTTTCGCTAATGTGGGCTCGATAACGTGCCGCTCGTACCACTCGCGCAAGTGCGATGTACGACAGAGTTCTTTGTTATTTGTATTAAAACTCTTATTGGCACGTTTATCACCCGCCACAAACTCCCCGTTGAACGCGGTGTTCACTTTGACACAGTTATGTTTTTTATAATGTCTCGCACTCGCTTGCACACTACGCTGCAGGCGTCTTCCAAAACTGCCGCGGTTCTACATGGTCTGTATTAATTACCGCACCGGTCATTATCCGCGATTCGAACGCGGCGTCGATTTCTCGCCATACGAGTTCTGTCGCGCGCGTGTCGCCACTGTTACCGGCATTCGCATAATCACCACCGCTACGGATAAATTTCTTTCCAATCGCGTCTTCGCACCCTCGAGTCGCGCGATTCTGGCAACCAACTTTTGCCTCTGCCCGATTGAGAGCCGCGGACGTTTGGCACGACAACCTTCTTCGAGCTGCTCAACGAATTCCGTGCATTGCAGCGCCCATGTGAATATTCACCCAAGGTAGCGCTTGGTCGGACAGCTCCAACAGATCGCGTTCGGTTTGCTCGAATTGATCCATGTTTTTATCTATTTAGAGACAATAGAATGATAATAGCGTTGCGAGACCATATTGTTCTCACCATCATGCCACCACTACTTTGACACTTTTCCCATTGCCTATTGCCAATCGTGACACTCCTTATACTGCGACCTAAATTTATGTTTATTGAAAAAGGAAAGGGCTTCATTCCAAATGAAGCTAGACGAGCTTCATATTCTTTGTCCCAGTTCCGCACCTGTAGTACATTTTCCATTTTGTGCTACCCATCCAGTTTCTAACTCACTCGTCATCCACGATAACAACTCCTTGTCTACGATGCGTTTATCGGTTCCTCGTATCCCGAGTTCGCGATCGCGAACAAACTGCACCAGTGATTTCCTCCCCGATCTTCTTCTTCTTCACGCAAAGCACGGCGATTTCATCTAATAATAGTCACCATGAAAAAAATGGCCGAAGTATATAAGTTTTCTTCGATTAAATCGATATACACTCTTATTCCGGTGTCCACGAGCGATTATTGTCAAGCGTCATTTCTTCTTGCTCACTGTTATTAAAAAATGTTCACGTCGCGAAAAGCTAATGTTTTTATTTTCGCTGACATTCGCCGCAATCCTTAATCATCGGAGCGGGACCGTCGATGTGCGTTTGCTGCCACGGTTGATTCCAGTGTTCGTCACAGCGACGATAGGTCTGAACCTCCAATCCGCCTTATATGCTCCGGAAGTTTGTCCCACACGTAGTAGACGTGATCGCCGCACATTTTGCAATAGAACGGCTTTCGGCACGAATTGCAGCTGTTCGGCGCTAAAATCGCGAATGTCCGACGGTCTCGACAGCAGGACGAACATCTTTGCGACTGAGCGATAAAAGAATCTCTTTTACAGAGCACTTGCACATGATATGTTCAACCATACAATAACGAAGAAACCGCGTTACTTTTCGATCGATCTATAGCTCTCAAATCTCACTACTGCGGCTCGACGTGCTTCATCCCTCGTTATATACCCTTTGCTATCTCTCTCGCTCCAACTGATTTTTGAAGATCTTTTCCTTTGTCTCGCGTACTGCGTCGTAATAGCGTGAAATTGTTTAGTCTACGCGATAACACCCCCTTTTTCTAGAAAAATTTGTTTGCGACGAACATGTTCCGACAGTTCGACGCGTTATCGGGTTGATCATCGTCCCGATGACGTCATTTCTTCCTTTGTCTTTTACGTACGCGTAGATAGATTTGTTTTTAAGTATAAATCATACTAAATTTCTTCGCGCGCATTTCTATTCGAGCCGTATATGCGACGTCCGCCAAAACTCCGGCTGCTTGAATTGTACAATCAAATATCGCATATCATAACATAGAAGCGAGGCGTCGATGCTCCAGCGACGTCTACGCTCGCAGGTGTAATGCGAGACGTATTGCTATCATTTTATACACCGCCCATTATATTTTTTTCTCTGGCGACTTCTCCGTTCTGCAACCGTCATTGAATTCAGTCGCATCGAGTTAGCGCAAAGTAGTTCACGTGTTTTTTGTGTTTTTTTGTGTACGAACGCGTGTTCGGACGTGTTATGTGATTTTTTGTGATGTCTCCGCGCGAACCTTTTAACCTAAAGACATAGAAGATAGTGAAATTTTGGGGGACCTGATGCTCCCCATTTGAAGACGCTATAGAGACGTTTGAAGGCGCTCCTCCCGCGCCCCGGCTTCCGTCTTTCGGCACGATATCCGCGCCTGGCCGCGCGCGGGAAGACCTCTTCCGCCTGACGGGGGACCGATCTCTCCTCGTGGACGAGGCGCTGATTGTCTACGCGAACCGCGTAGCGAGTTGTAGAGATTCACCGCCCTGCTAAGGTAGGATTTCCCGCGGCGTGTAAATATATGATTTGCTATCTACAATGCTGATAGAAGCTAGATACATACGCGGTGGCGACCGCGGACCCTCGCGCGGACCCGCGGCGCGACGCCGACCCCCCCCTCGCGGACCCGCGGCGCGGCGCGGACCCGCGCGCGACGCCGACCCCCCCCTCGCGGACCCGCGGCGCGGCGCGGACCCGCGGCGCGACGCCGACCCCCCCCCTCGCGGACCAGCGGCGCGACGCCGACCCCCCCCCCGCGCGGACCCGCGGCGCGGCGCGAACCCCCATCCCCCCGCGCGGCGCGGCACGGACCCGCGGCGCGGGCGCGGCGCGGGCGCGACGGCCGACCCCCCTCGCGGACCCGCGGCGCGGCGCGGACCCCCCCCCGCGCGGCGCGGCACGGACCCGCGGCGCGGGTGAGTCATCCCGGTAAAACCAGAGGTTATGCGTTATGCAAAAATTTATCCCGATGAGTCATCCCGGATATGAGTCATCCCGGTGAGTCATCCCGGATATGAGTCATCCCGGTGAGTCATACATGTGGGTATGCCAAGGTCACCACCCCTCCCCCTCAACCCCTCGTAATCCGATACCCCCCCTCCCCTCACCCCCTCGTAATCCGAAACCTCCCCCCCCTCCCCCCTCACCCCCTCGTAATCCAATACCCCCCCCCCTCCCCCCTCACCCCCTCGTAATCCGATACCCCTGTGTAACCCGATACCCCCCTCCCCTCACCCCCCCTCATTGCCACCGGGGTGGAAGCGGCCGTCTATACCTACTTCCGGATATCAAATACGTGACGCGAACGCGAGTGAAGGACCTTGAAGCTACATCGTCTGAAGAACGTCCGAGCTGAGCCACGTACAGATAAGATATTCTGGAAGGAAGGAAATTAATAAGCCCATTGTCATTGCCATTGACGGGTATATACGTTCTGTGTCAGCGTACAAAACACAGTGGCGACCGTATAAATTATATGCAAGTAAGTTAATTCTTATTCACGACCACAAGTTCGGTCACAACCCTTTGAAGGGCTGTAACTTTTGAAATATTGGTCGGATCGCTTCGGACCCTGATAGTTTTCGATAGAACTCTTCGGGGGGCCACCAGAACTTCCGCCAGAACTCCGGTAAAGAAATTTTTTAATTTTAGGGGTGACCCTTTGAAGGGCTGTAACTTTTGAAATATTGGTCGGAGCGCTTTGGATCCCGATAGTTTTCGATAGAACTTTTCGGGGGGCCACCAGAACTCCCGCGAAAACTGCCGATTTCCGAAAAAAAAAATTACTCCTTGGACTTGGAAAATTTTCGAGGTGCGCACTTTGAAGAGCTGTAACTTTTGAAATACTGGTCGGATCGTTTCGGACACTGATAGTTTTCGATAGAACTCTTCGGGGGGCCACCAGAACTACCGCCAGAACTCCGGTAAAATAATTTTTTATTTTAGGGGCGACCCTTTGAAGGGCTGTAACTTTTGAAATATTGGTCGGAGCGCTTTGGACCCTGATAGTTTTCGATAGAACTCTTCGGGGGGCCACCAGAACTCCCGCCAAAACTCCGGTAAAATAATTTTTTAATTTTAGGGGTGACCCTTTGAAGGGCTGTAATTTTTGAAATATTGGTCGGATCGCTTCGGACCCTGATAGTTTTCGATAGAACTCTTCGGGGGGCCACCAGAACTCCCGCCAGAACTCCGGTAAAGAAATTTTTTAATTTTAGGGGTGACCCTTTGAAGGGCTGTAACTTTTAAAATATTGGTCGGAGCGCTTTGGACCCTGATAGTTTTCGATAGAACTCTTCGGGGGGCCACCGGAACTCCCGCCAGAACTCCGGTAAAATAATTTTTTAATTTTAGGGGTGACCCTTTGAAGGGCTGTAACTTTTGAAATATTGGTCGGAGCGCTTTGGATCCTGATAGTTTTCGATAGAACTTTTCGGGGGGCCACCAGAACTCCCGCCAGAACTCCGGTAAAATAATTTTTTAATTTTAGGGGTGGCACTTTGAAGGGCTGTAACTTTTGAAATATTGGTCGGAGCGCTTTGAACCCTGATAGTTTTCGATAGAACTCTTCGGGGGGCCACCAGAACTCCCGCCAGAACTCCGGTAAAATAATTTTTTAATTTTAGGGGTGACCCTTTGAAGGGCTGTAACTTTTGAAATATTGGTCGGAGCGCTTTGGACCCTGATAGTTTTCGATAGAACTCTTCGGGGGGCCACCAGAACTCCCGCCAGAACTCCGGTAAAATAATTTTTTAATTTTAGGGGTGACCCTTTGAAGGGCTGTAACTTTTGAAATACTGGTCGAATCGTTTCGGACCCTGATAGTTTTCGATAGAACTCTTAGGGGGGCGACCAGAACTCCGATCAGAACTCCGGTAAAATAATTTTTTAATTTTAGGGGTGGCACTTTGAAGGGCTGTAACTTTTGAAATATTGGTCGGATCGCTTCGGACCCTGATAGTTTTCGATAGAACTCTTCGGGGGGCCACCAGAACTCCCGCCAGAACTCCGGTAAAATAATTTTTTAATTTTAGGGGTGACCCTTTGAAGGGCTGTAACTTTTGAAATATTGGTCGGAGCGCTTTGGACCCTGATAGTTTTCGATAGAACTCTTCGGGGGGCCACCAGAACTCCCGCCAGAACTCCGGTAAAATAATTTTTTAATTTTAGGGGTGACCCTTTGAAGGGCTGTAACTTTTGAAATACTGGTCGAATCGTTTCGGACCCTGATAGTTTTCGATAGAACTCTTAGGGGGGCGACCAGAACTCCGATCAGAACTCCGGTAAAATAATTTTTTAATTTTAGGGGTGGCACTTTGAAGGGCTGTAACTTTTGAAATATTGGTCGGATCGCTTCGGACCCTGATAGTTTTCGATAGAACTCTTCGGGGGGCCACCAGAACTCCCGCCAGAACTCCGGTAAAATAATTTTTTAATTTTAGGGGTGACCCTTTGAAGGGCTGTAACTTTTGAAATATTGGTCGGAGCGCTTTGGATCCCGATAGTTTTCGATAGAACTTTTCGGGGGGCCACCAGAACTCCCGCGAAAACTGCCGATTTCCGAAAAAAAAAATTACTCCTTGGACTTGGAAAATTTTCGAGGTGCGCGCTTTGAAGAGCTGTAACTTTTGAAATACTGGTCGAATCGTTTCGGACCCTGATAGTTTTCGATAGAACTCTTAGGGGGGCGACCAGAACTCCGATCAGATCTCCGGTAAAATAATTTTTTAATTTTAGGGGTGGCACTTTGAAGGGCTGTAACTTTTGAAATACTGGTCGAATCGTTTCGGACCTTGATAGTTTTCGATAGAACTCTTAGGGGGGCGACCAGAACTCCGATCAGAACTCCGGTAAAATAATTTTTTAATTTTAGGGGTGGCACTTTGAAGGGCTGTAACTTTTGAAATATTGGTCGGATCGCTTCGGACCCTGATAGTTTTCGATAGAACTCTTCGGGGGGCCACCAGAACTCCCGCCAGAACTCCGGTAAAGAAATTTTTTAATTTTAGGGGTGAACCTTTGAAGGGCTGTAACTTTCGAAATATTGGTCGGAGCGCTTTGGACCCTGATAGTTTTCGATAGAACTTTCGGGGGGCCACCAGAACTCCCGCCAGAACTCCGGTAAAATAATTTTTTAATTTTAGGGGTGACCCTTTGAAGGGCTGTAACTTTTGAAATATTGGTTGGAGCGCTTTGGATCCTGATAGTTTTCGATAGAACTTTTCGGGGGGCCACCAGAACTCCCGCCAGAACTCCGGTAAAATAATTTTTTAATTTTAGGGGTGACCCTTTGAAGGGCTGTAACTTTTGAAATATTGGTCGGAGCGCTTTGGACCCTGATAGTTTTCGATAGAACTTTTCGGGGGGCCACCAGAACTCCGATCAGAACTCCGGTAAAATAATTTTTTAATTTTAGGGGTGGCACTTTGAAGGGCTGTAACTTTTGAAATATTGGTCGGATCGCTTCGGACCCTGATAGTTTTCGATAGAACTCTTCGGGGGGCCACCAGAACTCCCGCCAGAACTCCGGTAAAGAAATTTTTTAATTTTAGGGGTGACCCTTTGAAGGGCTGTAACTTTTGAAATATTGGTCGGAGCGCTTTGGACCCTGATAGTTTTCGATAGAACTCTTCGGGGGGCCACCAGAACTCCCGCCAGAACTCCGGTAAAATAATTTTTTAATTTTAGGGGTGACCCTTTGAAGGGCTGTAACTTTTGAAATATTGGTCGGAGCGCTTTGGACCCTGATAGTTTTCGATAGAACTCTTCGGGGGGCCACCAGAACTTTCGCGAAAACTGCCGATTTCCGAAAAAAAAAATTACCCCTTGGGACTTAGAAAATTTTCGAGGTGTGGCACTTTGAAGGGCTGTAACTTTTGAAATATTGGTCGTAGCGTTATAAAACCTATAGGGAACTCTAGAACTCGTCGAAATCTTTCTGAATCTACCATAAAAAATATATTTTTTTTAAAAATTGTAAATTTTTTGTTCAACTTTGACATCGATTTTTGGGCTTATTTGAACGGAACTCTTTTTAAAACCTATAGGGAACTCTAGAACTCATCGAAATCTATCCGGAACTGCCATAAAAAATTCATTTTTTCAAAAATGGGGGCGCCGTGAAGTTAGCCCCCCCATTTTTAAAATGGTGTTTTCACCACTTTAAATGACGGAACTTTTTTTAAAAATCATAGAGAACTCTAGAACTCTTGCTGGGGAATCCAGAACTCTAATAAAAAGTTCCGAATTTTGAAAAAGGGGGGCCAACTTCACAGACATGTTAACGTTGCTTTTGCTGTAATTGGCAATAAAGTTGAAACTATAATTATACAAATGCTAATTACATTTATATTACAAAATTCGTTATAAAATACAAATTCAATACAATTATAAAATTTTAATTAATATTGTTACCTGAAACATTGCTTGAAGAGCTTTCGTTTTTTTCAGTAGTAGGATCATCAGTAGGATGATCAACTGCAGGACCAGAAGTTCCAGGACGATCAACTGTAGAACGATGAGAAGTTGTAGGACGATCGATTGCAAGACGAAAAGTCATAATCTCAAATTCTTTCGTTGCCAGAGAGCAACACTTCTGTCATATTATCGTCTCAATCTTTTCGCAGTATCCAGTGCTTCTTTATCGGGAGATTGCAGCGCGAAACAGACATTTGGCACACGAGATTCCACTTCCTGCGTGTTCTTGACGCGCCACTTAACTCTACCAAAAGTTTCGTACAACGTGCACTGTTCTCCTTTCTCGATAGACATTACATTAACTTTCTTGTAGGTACAGATGCAAGTGACCTGTAACGGTCACGTGACAGATTGCTTGCGTTGCTTTATAGGCACGATGTCCTTTGCTCTCTCCACGAGTCTCTGTACGTGATCGCCATAATTATTATGCTCCTCGCGCAACGCTTACATGCCCTTCAAAAGTCGTTCTCCCTCGTCCAATGCGAAATCGGATTGCGAGTAAACGATATTTAATGTATCGTCTTCTGTTTGGAGATCCACTGTTCGGCCTGCTGACTTTGAAGAATTGCTGATTTTGCGCGGCGTGTCTTAGATGTACCTCAAGACAGAGGGTAAATTGCAGTAGCTGGGCCCACTGATTTTGCATTGCGGACATGTATGCTTTGATTTTTTTCGTCGCAGGATGATGCTGAAGAACCAGCGCCTCACCGCGATCTTGCACTGCCGAACACTGTATGTCGCGCTTCTCTAAATCGCTCATCAAAGACTCATAATATTGTTCGATGCTCTGCGCATTAAGGTTCTTGTCGCTCCAATCACGCACGATTTCTGTTTCCTCCTTTGCGTTCAACCAAACCAATTCGCCAGTAGCCGATTGTATGAAATCGTGCAGGGTCTCCAAATCGGAAAGCTTCTTATTCGATACGGCAAGAAGCTCAGCGTAGAGCTTTTGCAAAGTACTAAGGACGAGAAGTTATAGGACGATCAACTGCAGGACGAGAAGTTGTAGGACGATCAATTGGTTGATTATCAGCAGAGCAACCAACCGATCACACCAGCAGAACGGTCATCAACGGGACGATCATTAGCAGGATCACATTGAGTAAGAATGTGCATAGGATAAATCAAATTTTGTTAAGTCGTAGTCAAGTAACAAGTAATTCGTCGACTTCCATCTAAAATTAAGATATTAGTTAGATGGATCACATCCATCAAAATTTATGTAATTTAATACAAATATACATACATTTTTCGATGTATCTTTCGCCATCTTGTTAAATAGACTCCCACCGACTCGCTTGTAATTCATACAACTCGTTAGAATATTTGCCATACTCTATCATTCCATCGAAGACAAAAATACATGTGCCATCGATAACAACGCCATATGTTGCACAGCCTGGCGGAATGTCTTCCTTTGTAGATGGCATAAACCATTGACTTGTTGCTGTGTTGTACACATGTAACTCGACGACGATACCCTCGTTCCTGCCGCCGAAAACAACCATGAGATCCTTGATGGCGACTGCCAGGTGGCCATACCTTGATCGCGGCTGAGGCCCGGTCGGATTTGCGATCCGCTTCCACTTTAGCATGAGTGCTGCAATTTGTAATTCATACAGCTCGTTAGAATATTTGCCGTCCATTCCACCGAAGACAAAAATACGTGTACCATCGACAACAAAGCCATATGCTGCACAGCCTGGCGAAATGTCTCCCTTTGTAGATGGCACAAACCATTTGATTCGTTGCTGTGTTGTACACATTAACTCGTCGACGATGCCCTCGTTCCCGCCGCCGAAAACAACCATGAGACCTTTGATAGCGACCGCCCGGTGGCCATACCTGGGTCGCGGCTGAGGCCCGGTCGGATTCGCGATCCGTTTCCACTTTAACATGAGTCCCGCGCGATCGTTACATCACTAGCATCACCACCGTCGCTTTTGTTGTCGTTGATGTCGTTATTGTCGTCGCCGAACACTCGACCAGTCGACCATAGAGCGCGTCGCTTGGCGAAGGCACACGGACGTCCCCTCCTTTATCACAAAAACCGCGGCCTGTGTTTGTCCGTCGCAACGGCCGTCGTCGACGACGGCGGCAATTCTCAAAAGTCTCTCGACATTCGCGCGAAATCCACCGCTTCCGTGGACCACTCGAACCGCGCCGTTTTCGAGGCCAGACTCCCGATTCTAACCTCTCCGTGTCTCCGTGATGGTCCGTTTCCGTTTCGACTATAACTACGTTTGCACGGCCCGATTTACAACGAAGTTATAACGTTGGTGTTATAACTACTGACATTAAAAGAGCGTTTACACGGCATTTAATGTCAGTAGTTATAACATCGATGTTATAATTTTGCCGTAAATCAGGCCGTGTAAACGTAGTCTATGACGCACTTACAAACGTGATCACAAAACGTCACAAATTTAAAAGAGTTTTTTTTCGCAGTGATGCCACAGTTAAAACGCGAGTCACACGGACGACGCGCGCGACGCGGCCCGAAACAGTCGAAATGGAGATAGAGGGGATACTCACACAAAAGAAGAGCCATTCAACGCGGCGCTGGGCGCATACAAACGTGGCTCCTCTCTTGTATGAGTATTTTCTTCATCTCCGTTTCAATGGGTACGTTTAGCAGACACAACTGTTGACTCTGCGTTGATTGGTTAGTTCTAAAAGTAAGAGCCAATCACGTTCGACTGCTATTGAGCGGCTTGATCTGCTGAACGCGACCAATCATAGGCCGGTATTCATAGTCTTCAAGATCGTCTTAAGTAATGTCTTAAGACGCTAATACGGCTCTGTGATTGGTTCATGACATCTTAAGATTAAACTTAAGACGGTCTTAAATAACTATGAATACCGGCCAATAGACTTAAGAAGATACAGCGGTGATCGGCATTCGCAAAGATAAAAGGCTTGCGCTATTCTTATTAATATTTAGGGCGGTATTCATAGTTGGATCTTATTTCAAGCTTCTTAAGTAATATCTTAAGTTGCTAATACGGTAATTTGATTGGCTGAACGAAGCCAATCTTAAGATTGCCTTTGACCAGACTTAAGACGATCTTAGATATAAGATCCGACTATGAATACCGCCCTAAATATTAATAAGAATAGCGCAAGCCTTTTATCTTTGCAAATGCCAACCATCGCGGTCTCTATCTTCCGCGGTCTCTAATACTACATTTACGCGAGCGTTACTTTTGTAGTAACTTACGATAATTCCTTCGCGTAAACGGGATTGTGTAGTAACTTGCGATAATTTACTCCGCGTAAACGAGTGACATATCGTAAGTTACTACAAAAGTAACGCTTGCGTAAACGTAGAGTCTATAATACTCATACAAGAGAGGAGCCACGTATGTGTGCGCCCAGCGCCGCGCTGAATATATCCCCTCTATATCCGTTTCGACTATTTCGGGCCGAGTCGCGCGCGTCGCCCGCGTCGCGCGTGTCGCCACTGTCGCCCATCGCGTGATTCAAATTTTAACTGTGACATCACTACGAAAAAAAACACACTCTTTTAAATTTATTTTGTTTTGTGATCACGTCCCTCCGGCTTACCCTTTTCTGCAACGGATACATTATTACATTATTTGTAAGTGCGTCATAGACTATTACTACGTTTACGCGAGCGTTACTTCTGTAGTAACTTACGATAATTTCTTTGCGTAAACATCAAGATTTTGGGCCGATATCACAGTCTCTGATTAACGTGATCCTTCGATTAAACTCATTCTTCGTCTCTTTCTAGGGGGACAGTTAGAAAGAGATGCAGAGTGAGTTTAATCGGAAGATCACGTTAATCGGAGACTGTGATATTGTAGTAACTTATGATAATTTACTCCGCGTAAACGAGCGAATTATCGTAAATTACTACAGAAGTAATGCTCGCGTAAACGTAGTATACGTTTACACAGCCCGATTTACAGCAAAGTTATAACATCGATCGATGTTATAACTAACTACTGACGTTAAATGCCGTCTAAACGTTACTTTTTAATGTCAGTAGTTATATAACACCGACGTTATAACATCGCCGTAAATCGGGCCGTGCAAACGTAATTATAGTCGAAACGGAAACGGATTATTACGCTACCTTGGTGCTATCATTAACTATAACTACAAGAAAGATAAAAAGACGAAGATGGCGAAAAATACACCGAAAAATGTAAGTACATTTGTATTAAACGCGTAAAGAAATTACATTTTTGATAAATGTGATACATCTAACTAATATCCTAATTTTAGATGGAAGTCGACGAATTACTCGACTACGACTTCACAAAATTTGATTTAAGTCCTATGACTCAATGTGATCCTGCTGATGATCGTTCCATTGATGTTCGTGTTGCTGGTGATCGTCTCGTCGATGACCGTTCTGCTGGTGATCGTCCCGTCGATGACCGTTCTGTTGGTGATCATCCCGTTGGTGATAATCAACCAGTTGATCGTCCTACAATTCCTCGTCCTGCAGTTGCTACAATTTCTCGTCCTGCAGTTGCTACAATTTCTCGTCCTACAGTTGCTACAATTTCTCGTCCTGCAGTTGCTACAATTTCTCGTCCTGCAGTTGCTACAATTTCTCGTCCTGCAGTCGATTGTCCTACAACGGCTACAACTTCTCGTCCTGCAGCCCAACGTCTTACAATTTCTCGTCCTGCAGTTGATCATATAACTTCTCGTTCTACTGTTGATCGTCCTGGAACTTCTGGTCCTGCAGTTCATCATCCTACTGATGATCCTATTGTTGAAAACGAGAGCGATGTTCCAGGTAACAATATTTTAATTAATTAATTATGATTTTATAATTGTATTTAATTTGTACTTAATATAATGAATTTTGTAATATAAACCTAATATAGTTTCAACTTTATTGCCAATACAGCAAAAGCAGTGTTAACACTATATTACTTTTACTGCAATTGGCAATTATTATAAAAGCTAATTAGATTTATACATATTATATTCTATATTATTATATAATCGCGTATAGTAACATTGTATGTTGTAATTGTAAAGATTTACCGAGACATAGAGGAAGAAGGAGTGGAGTTCGCCGGCAACAAGAACGATTCATGCAGTTTTTATATCAATTGTCATCTGCACACTACAATTGGGGTAGAAGAAATCGAGGTCGAGGAAATTACAGACAATAAAGGTAAGAAGAAAAAAGTAATAAATATGTGTATATGAATATTAATATATAAAATACTAATATATATATATATATATGGGGCATTTTTTCTCAACGAGAGACCCCCCGCCCCCAAAGTTGGTTTTGACGTAAAGAGTTCCAATATGGCTTAAAATTTAGGTAATTATATCTACTTTTAAATGCAAAGTGGCAAAATAAAAAATTCAAGATGGCCGATCCAATATGGCGGACAATGTACATAAAATTGCTTAAATTCGCTTGAAACTCGTTACTTGGGGGTTTTTGGTGTCGCTGAACACGAATCTGACATTAGATTTTCAAAATTCAAAATGGCGGATCCAATATGTGAACGATTTTTTAAAATTATATATATATATGTATACACTGTACACACACACACACACACACACACACACACACACACACACACGTGTATGTGTACTATAATAAAATACTAATATATATATATTAGTTACAGCGCTACAGGAGTCGGATGCTCCGTCGGATCCCGGGGCGAGTAGGAAGGAGAAGGTCTCCTGTTGCGCGATCATCGTCGAGGGGATATGCTCGCCGACTGTCAGACAGAACACCAAGTTCCCACAGATTCTAAGTGCCACTATCAAAACGCTGCTGGCACTCTGCAACGATGAGGAATCCAACGTCAGGATGGTCGCGGACGAGTCTCTCAACAAGATTTATAAGAGCGATGGTCGACAGTAACATCGTTAAGATCCAGATAGAGCTTTACAATGAGATAAAGAGAAACGGACCTGCATGCATACTGAGGGCTGCGCTTTGGAGATTTGACCTGCTGAGTCACATGACACGCCCTTCGAGGAGTAAAGCTTACGTGTCAAATCTGATACCATGTATAGTGATCATCGCGCATCGGTCGGAGGATACTGTGATTGAAACATTATCGCAGTCGTTACCATTAATTTTCAAAGTATTAGGACCATTTATGACAGACAAGGATGTCAAGAATTTACTGAGGGCGTTTTTTGAAAATATCTTCTCTCCTCAAGCAGCTTTTCGTAGGGCAGCAGCTAATATGGTTCTGACAACATCCATAAATTACAGGAAGCCACAGTTCTGTTTAAATTATGTGATGGATTATACGTTAGATATAATAACGTCAGGAAGAAACGCCGACGATTATTCCTCTACTGTTATAGGCGTCTTTGAATGCCTGAGAGTGATTTTACCTTACATATGTAAACCCTCGGAGCCCCAAGATAGCGAGACACAACAGATAGATAACTTGTTACACATTTATGAATTGTGTTTGTACTATACAAAATGGCATTCTGATCATAATGTCATAAATGCAGCTTTAGAGTTATTAGTTACATTCCTTTTTTCCTAATATTTAAATTATAATTTTGTGTTAAAGTAAGATTTATATAAAATTTGCAATTTTTAACGTAATAAAATTAAGTAAGAAATGAATAACAATTGCTTAATGCTTAAAATAATGTAAGAATATTTTTGTTATTTAATAACTTAAAACATTTTAATACACACGTTGTCTGCCCAGTGAGTTTTATATATCTTACCACAGTACGCCACAGTAAAATTTTCATTATTATAGGTAATTATATAAATAAAATATTATATAATATTATTAAATAAGACTATAACCTCACATGAATAGTATGTTAAGTTGCAAACTTTTTACTTTACGTTGTTATCTAGTTATTTATGTAACAAAAAATTTTATATTAAATGGCATTAATGTTTTTAAAAATTTTGAAAACGCCAATTATTAGTGACCACTAGGACGCCACTGAAAAGCGCCGATTGTGACAACCATGGTAGTCACAACATGTTAAATAAAGAATTTTTGCTTGTAAGCAAGTCAAAGCTTTTTCAAATTTGGATTTCAGTATTATTCAGATATTCGATAATTTAAATTCTGGATTATGTTAATTTTAAACCTATGTCTAGATTTCTTTGATAATATGTATATTAATTATATTCTTTACCTAGATCTTACTGATCCTTTGTGCCTCCCCACTCTTTTAAATGTATATAAGTTTTACATAAATATTAAAAATACATGTATTAAATATACTTGTGAAAGTACAATTTAATTGAGCATTACCCTCCTCTAACTTTATCTTCTCTATCCATCTCTATCTCCGTTTCGACCATTTCGGGCCGCGTCGCTCGCGTGACTCGCGTCTTATCTCTAGCATCACTGCGATCGAACGTACATACATACACGTTTTCTTCTCTCGCTGTATTCGCAAGAAATTTGCTAAGGTCGAAGACACTCAGAACCGGGAATACAGACGGGCGTGTAATAAGAATACTTAATAATCTAAATAAGTACATGTGATTGTGTTTATTATGATACATATTTTTCTAAAACACAAGTGAAGATATTTATTTTTAATCGAGCGAGTAAGCATAAGGCACACAAATTATTTAATAAAAATAATCGTATATATTATTATATCATCCTACTACAGATGATCCTACTACTAATGAAAACGAGAGCTCTTCAAGCGATGTTCTAGGTAACAATATTTTAATTAATTAATTATAATATGTATTTAATTTGTATTTCATGTAAATTGCTCACACACACACATACACACACACACACACACACACACAATTGTTACAAAAACTAATTAGATTTATGTATATAATACCTTTTTCAAAAAAGGTAAAAAAAGGGCGCCAAGTACACGCGTGGTTGTTACCTCGGAAAAAAACCAAGTGGTAGTATCATTAATTTTAAATGCAAAAAAAATAAAATCTATTCTAACCTAGGTGATAGTAGCTTTAATTTTTCTTAACAAAATTATTAAAAACAGAAGTCGTTTTTGTTCGACCCAACTGGCCTAATAATTAATATATTTAAACTCACAACGTTTTGAAAAATGATCTCACAAAATTGTCTCACAAAAGTTGTCTCACAAAATTGTCTGACAAAAATTGTCTCACAAAATTGTCTCACAAAAATTGTCTCACTTAATTGTCTCACAAAAATTGTCTCACAAAATTGTCTCACAAAAATTGTCTCACAAAATTATTAAATTACAAAATTGTTACTTTATTCAATCCAAGTGATATCTACCTCGAAAAAACCTAAATAACAAGTGGTATCTATTTAAAAAAAAATATGTGAAATCTTTTAATACTGCGCCAATTACAAAGAGAGAAATATACCTTAACAAAATTATTATTATATCACGAAATTGCGTTACCAAAATCAATCCAAGTGATATATATATACCTTAACAAAATTATTATTATATCACAAAATTGCGTTACCAAACTCAATCCAAGTGATACGTACCAATAACCTAAGTGGTAGTAGCCTTATTTCTCCTTAACAAAATTATATCACAAAATTGCGTTACCTAACTCAACCTAAGTGATATGTTATTTCAAAAAAATATATGAAATCTTTAAATTGCGCCAACTATAAAGAGAATATATATATTGCTTTGAAAAATAATTGTAGTGCAACTACTCTTAAAAAATAAAACAAAATTGTGTTACCTAACTCAACCCAAGTGGTATGTATCTTTGTATTCCTGAGGATCTTTCTATCAACCCAAGTGGTAGTAGTTTTAATTCTCCTTGATAAAATTATAATATTACAAAGAATCATTTAATTATTTTAATCACAAAGAATTAAAGAGGTAACATTATAAAATAAAAATATTTAATTAAAATAAAATAAATAAATTTTTCTTGTAAAAAACTTGGCGCTGCTTTTTTAAAGTCTATCCAGACAAATTTGCATCGCGCATAAACATAAGCGTAAGAAATTGATTGGTTCATATATATGTGCAAAAAGAAATAGACCAATCCATCTCTTTATGCATATGCTTATGCACCTATGCAAGTTTGTCTGGATTAACCTTAAAAAAGCAGCGCCAAGTTTTTTACAAGAAAAATTTATTTATTTTATTTTAATTAAATATTTTTATTTTATAATGTTACCTCTTTAATTCTTTGTGATTAAAATAATTAAATGATTCTTTGTAATATTATAATTTTATCAAGGAGAATTAAAACTACTACCACTTGGGTTGATAGAAAGATCCTCAGGAATACAAAGATACATACCACTTGGGTTGAGTTAGGTAACACAATTTTGTTTTATTTTTTAAGAGTAGTTGCACTACAATTATTTTTCAAAGCAATATATATATTCTCTTTATAGTTGGCGCAATTTAAAGATTTCATATATTTTTTTGAAATAACATATCACTTAGGTTGAGTTAGGTAACGCAATTTTGTGATATAATTTTGTTAAGGAGAAATAAGGCTACTACCACTTAGGTTATTGGTACGTATCACTTGGATTGAGTTTGGTAACGCAATTTTGTGATATAATAATAATTTTGTTAAGGTATATATATATCACTTGGATTGATTTTGGTAACGCAATTTCGTGATATAATAATAATTTTGTTAAGGTATATTTCTCTCTTTGTAATTGGCGCAGTATTAAAAGATTTCACATATTTTTTTTTAAATAGATACCACTTGTTATTTAGGTTTTTTCGAGGTAGATATCACTTGGATTGAATAAAGTAACAATTTTGTAATTTAATAATTTTGTGAGACAATTTTTGTGAGACAATTTTGTGAGACAATTTTTGTGAGACAATTAAGTGAGACAATTTTTGTGAGACAATTTTGTGAGACAATTTTTGTCAGACAATTTTGTGAGACAACTTTTGTGAGACAATTTTGTGAGATCATTTTTCAAAACGTTGTGAGTTTAAATATATTAATTATTAGGCCAGTTGGGTCGAACAAAACGACTTCTGTTTTTAATAATTTTGTTAAGAAAAATTAAAGCTACTATCACCTAGGTTAGAATAGATTTTATTTTTTTTGCATTTAAAATTAATGATACTACCACTTGGTTTTTTTCCGAGGTAACAACCACGCGTGTACTTGGCGCCCTTTTTTTACCTTTTTTGAAAAAGGTAATTTTGTACTGATATCATGCATTTTGTAGTGTTACGCATCCTCTTCTAAAAAGGGCATGTCATCCATACTCGAATCTATCGAAATATTATTGTCGCTTTTCCGCAATGCGGATTGGTTCTCTTGTGCTTACTTCATGACCGGCTGTCATGGCATATTTTGACAGTTGTGTGGTTAATAGTGTAATAAGTAACAGTGAAATATTAAAGTTAAATAGCGCGCGTGCATGTCTATATAATACAAGAAAAATTTATTTATTTTATTTTAATTAAATATTTTTATTTTATAATGTTACCTCTTTAATTTTTTGTGATTAAAATGATTCTTTGTAATATTATAATTTTATCAAGAAGAATTAAAACTACTACCACTTGGGTTGATAGAAAGACCCTTATTAGGAATACAAAGATACATACCACTTGGGTTAAGTTAGGTAACACAATTTTGTTTTATTTTTTAAGAGTAGTTGCACTACAATTATTTTTCAAAGCAATATATATATTCTCTTTATAGTTGGCGTAATTTAAAGATTTCATATATTTTTTGAAATAACATATCACTTAGGTTGAGTTAGATAACGCAATTTTGTGATATAATTTTGTTAAGGAGAAATAAGACTACTACCACTTAGGTTGGTACGTATCACTTGGATTGAGTTTGGTAACGCAATTTTGTGATATAATAATAATTTTGTTAAGGTATATATGTATATATATACCTATATATATTCTCTCTTTGTAATTGGCGCAGTATTAAAAGATTTCACATATTTTTTTTAAATAGATTTTACTTGTTATTTAAGTTTTTTGAGGTAGATATCACTTGGATTGAATAAAGTAACAATTTTGTAATGTAATAATTTTGTTAAGAAAAATTAAAGCTACTACCACCTAGGTTAGAATAGATTTTATTTATTTTTTAATTTAAAATTAATGATACTACCACTTGGTTTTTTTCGAGGTAACAACCACGCGTGTACTTGGCGCCTTTTTTTTACCTTTTTTGAAAAAGGTAATTTTGTACTGATATCATGCATTTTGTAGTGTTACGCATTCTCTTCTAACTAGTCTTATAAAGAATATATCTTACAAACAGTATGTACAGATTGTAAAGCTAAAGGTGTTACAGACTATTATTTCTAAGAAAATAGATTTTTTTAAATAACATGTAGACATGATACAAATAAAATAAATTTATTCTTTATGTTTTTTTGTACTTTTAAGTACTCTGCATTTAAAAATAATTTACATTATTTTCATCCATTTGCATCATGTCTATTTGTTATTTTAAAAAATTTGGCAATTATACCGTTCAATAAAGCAAAGTTTCAGCTTTAAGAATCTGTTTTTTGAATTGCAATACGATGATTTTTAAGGAAGTTATGAGCAATCAAAGTCAAAATGCTCATTTCTTATTCAATCCACGATAAAAACTTTCAAAAGTAGAGATTTCAAGCTTTAAAATCCTTTTTTTAAATTTAAATTTTGTTCATTTTTAACAAAGTTACAGCTGCTTGAATTTTGCCTATTTTTAAAGACAAATTTAGTGTTCTTTTAAAATACCTGACACATTGAAGATAATGAAAGTGCTTCTAGCATGCTCGAATTTTAGATTTCGAATATGCAACAAAATCAATATGTAAGTATTTCTTCAGAAAAATGCATCAACATTGGTTTGCGCTTAAACGTTAAATTTTCTTTTCCTGCGTTAAAAACTAAAGTTACGATTTATTTAAACATTATTGGTGCAATAACTAGGTAAAACATTAATTTAAACATACATGTGTAGTTTAGACAGGATATAAATCCAGGTCAGAATTACAAATTTCTTGAATGTACCAGCATTTAATTATACAGTAAATAATATATTTATTTACAGTTACAATAGATTATACATATTAAATAAAACTTGATTTGGTAAGTATGAAGTAAATAACAACAATATAATAGTTTTATTAAATGTTTATTTAGCAATTATGTTTTCATGTATGTATAAGAAACGTAGCATATTCACATATTCATTTTGTATGTGTGTGTTCATATGTGTATGGTCAGAGGTACGAATATATAATACTGACGGGTTATATTACTGCTTAAAAATACGGCTTAAAAATAATTATGTTACTGTCTCGGTCTTCTGCCTCGTCTACCTTAATGGTAGTTAGCTGACGACATCTTTTTTCTTGTCGTCGTATCCCCGCGGCTCTGCCTCTTGGTCTTCGAACTGTAAATATGCTCATGTACCATAGCGTTTGGTCCAAAGCGTTTGGTCTGCACTATGCGATCGTGTTCTTCTCTATTTTAAAAAAGGTAATTTTGTACGAATATCACGCCTTTTTGTAGTATTACGCATTTTATAAACAGTATGTACAGGGTGTTATTTCGAGGTATAATACTACCACTTTGTTTTTTTTTTTCGAGTATTATTGACAATGCGATCAAGTGCGATTTTTTGCGCATTTTTATTACAGACGTTCATCATTACATTAACATAACAAAGTTTATACTTTCAAGGTACATGATGATCGTTTTAAAATGGTATCTACCTGTGAGATCTTTAAGGATTATGCGCAGTGTTCAAGCTCCCGCACGGAGCACATTAAGCTAAATTAGTCTTCGTTATTTTATTTTTATCTTGCAAATAGTCTTTATTTGTTCTCTCTCTCGCGAGCTTACCGATTATTAATATCGAGTCGCCGCAAGCGCTTGGACACTTCGATAAGATTAAAGCGATCACAGACAGAGGCATTCCGGTAAACGAAACGCCGCGAACTCCCCAATAAATACAGAGGCTAATACTTCTTTTTTTTTTAAGGATTTCTAATGATATCCGTACCGCACGTAGGGCGTTCCCGTCGTTGCGAAACCGTTTCACGACTCGGAGGCTGCAAATGTAGCGAGTCGAGTTTGTAACGCAAGCTCCGTGTCCCAATTCGTTCTAGATACGCTCCTCTCTACCTAATGTAATACATTACTCGCGTAAAGTATCGCGCAATTGTAATTGTACGTTATAATAAATGTAGTACAAATAGAGAATATACCGCGCGCGCGCGTGATGTAAAATTGTAAGAGTAGACCTAAAAGGTAGTAAAATCGTAAAACGTAAATATCGTAGAAAAGTTTCGCGAAAAAGCAAAGGCTCGTTCCAAAACAATAGCGGAAGGCTTATGAAATAGAATAAAAAGAAAATATGATAAAAAATTTCCTCATACACATTCTCCGTTAAGCTCTGATATTTGTATGATTCTTCGTCCTTATGTTAGTTCGTCTATCGATTATCTGCAATGTCAGTAAGAAAGCATTATACTTCTAGTAGACCGTCGTGTTATAATTCTGAAGGCACTGTTCAAAAGTTTATTACATTTCTTGGAATAACGGGTCTTCGCAAAACACCTCTTCGAATGGTGCGACAAGGAGAGTCGTTATAAACATCGACATGACCATTGCACACGCCTCCTTCGGTCTATATCACAAAATTCAAAATAGAGTAGTCTCAACTTGACAGCCTGTGCCACAATGCCAATGCCGTATTTGTCGGGTCTGTGATCGGTTAGGAATTATCGTGAGCTAGCAAAAATCGATGGTCAGAATTCAGGCTTATGATACGCAATGGCCGGTGCATTTCCATTAATTATGTCATATCAATATCGTATCATTATATTACACAAACGCTTATTAATTTAGAGGCACATTGCTAAAGGTCTCGGTTTTTTTTCTTTTCAAGTTGCTCCCTACATTAATGAACTTATGACAATTAGCTAATTACGATTATTCAATATGAATATGAAAAGATACATGTACAATAAACATGATTAATCTAATTCAATATCATCCTCACTTCCTTTTGCTCTTTACTTTCATTCGTTTTCTCACTCCAATAGACTGTTCTGCGTTGTCATCCTCGTTGCCACCACCGCGTCTTCGTTTACCCGACTTTTTGTTCTCTTCAATGTTTTTCATGTCCTAGGGTGTTACAATATCCTGAAAATAATTTTAAGTAATATAACAAAACCCTAAAAGTTAAACCTATGGTTAAAATAATATATGGAATTTTAAGTAAAAATGCATTCAAATTTATATATCTAAAATCTACTTACACGTAGGAGTTGATAATAATCTCGTTGATTGGAATGTGGCTTGGATCAGTCAACTCGCGAAACTGTAATATAATAATAAATTGATTCAAATTTTCGGATACATCACTTCATACGATTCTTTCACACGATGACGGTTAATGTTAATTTCCTTACCTTATTATTATGTTTCGCGTGTTCTATACTTGTCGTCATAACGAAACATCTGACCGAGACATTGCGCTTCTTGGCTACCTGTATCTCTTTCTCGAAGCTGGATCGGGATTGGTATTGTCTATAACTATACTTTTTCCTTGATTCAAGTATATTGTTGGACTGCGGCAATGCACTTCTGCCAGCTGCCTAAAGTGTCTCTGTTGACGTATCCGTATTCCTTCAGATAATTCTTTGCAAAATTGCGATTTTTTCGGAGTCTGGACTGCCGATCATAAGTACCACTTGTTAATGGATATCTATAAGCACGAGGAAAGAGCGGGCCTCTGTTCACATTTGACGTTCACAATTGATATTTGTGTTATGCACGCTGCTTCTGTCGAAATCGAGGAATCACATGCCGGAAAAGTTTTACTTAGGTATTTATCATTAAAAGAATACTTTGTATAATTCTCTTTCTGTTATTTTTTTATTTTTTCTCATTAGATCATGGTACCAGAGGAACAAACCATTTTTCCAGCGAGTAGATGGGAACCTTTTGATCCAACGAAAAGTTACGACAGTATACAGTGTCGGATAAAAATAGGAAGAAAGATAAAATCTGATAAACTAGATTCAACGAATTGTCCAATTTCGTTTAAAGGATTCAGATTCAAAGGACTGTAATATTAATAACCAGATAAAATAACTTTGTTTCATCGTACAATTGATCATTGTTCAACAGATTGTATATATATATATAGTATATATATATATATATATATATATATTACAATATATATACGCGTATATATATATAGCTACATTGTATTTTTAAGGACTGTGATTTTAATTCATTTAGTTATGTGATAATATTTAATTCATTTACTCGATTATGTAGCTCTACTAAATTACAGTCCTTTGAATCTGAATCCTTTAAACGAAATTAGACAATTCGTTGAATCTAAGTTTATCAGATTTTGTCTTTCTTCCTATTTTTATCCGACACTGTATACTTGTCGTAACTTTTCGTTGGATCAAAAAGTTCCCATCTACTCGCTGGAAAAATGTGTTTGTTCCTCTCGTATCATGATCTAATGAGAAATAACATAAAAGAGAATTATACAAAGTATTCTTTTAATGATAAATACCTAAGTAAAATTTTTCCGGCATGTGATTCCTCGGTTTCGACAGAAGCATCGTGCATAACACGAATATCATCGTAAACGTCAAATGTGAACAGAGGTTCGCTTTTTTCTCGTGCCTAATCGCAATATTACATACATTAAAATAACATGCCAACATTGTGATATTGCTTCATAAGTTTTATCATTTAGTATCTTTACCTTAGTTACAATAAAATCGTAAAACGTATAATGGTGCGGTAATATAAGAAAGATCCTCCTTGACATACATTAACTGATCTGCCATTACTGTTTTAAGCTCGCTGAATTCACGCCTCAAAACTTCTAAACATCTCTGAAGAAGCTGATAGATAGAATTACCTGTATGTGAAAATTTAATAATTTATGCAGTAGAACATTATATATCACGCCAATGTTACTCCAAAAGTGACACTGGAGTATTTTAATAAATCACTAAGACATTCACCTTTCTTCATTATAACACTCCGACGATGGCCAGATCCATCCCAATAACTGAATGTGATCTCAATTTCTTCTTCCTTCAACGCGTTCTGCTTTCTAGCCCATTCTTGCCTCAATTCTTCCTTAAGTTTATTTTCCTCCTCCTCCCTTTCCCTATCTGGCAAGAAACTTGTATCTACATCTGGATTTTTCTTAATCTTCTTAATCGCGGGGCCATCAGATTGCACATTTTCTGACTGCAGGGATTTTTCGGCATTGTCTTCGTCAGAAGACATCTCAGCTACATCTTCGGCTTCGTCCAGATTAAAAGACAAAGCTTGAATCTGTCTCTTCTGTTTGTTCTTTTCTGTCTGCTTCGCCGCTAACGTTCTTTCCTTTTCCTGCTCTTTTTCACGTTCCTTCTATCTATATCAAAGCATAAAACACTGGGCAAAAATCACATAACATTTAGAGCACTGGGCAGAAATCACACACACATATATATGTATATACATTTAGGAAAATTATTTCATATAGACGTTAAACTTACATACATAGGGAGCTTTCCAGCAAGTGACACAAGCCGACACAAACGTCGTTCTATCTTTCTTTTTTGGCATTTTGGAGTAACAAAGACAAAACGATACCTGTGTCGACTTGTGTCGCTTGCTGGAAAGCTCTCATAAATGAATCTCGCGTTTTATGTAAAATCGCGTTTTATGTTAAATTTGTAAGAAATCGGTAATCTAACCTATACTATGTTTACGCGAGCGTTACTTAATTCTGTAGTAACTTACGAACGATACGATAATTCCTCCGCATAAACTGGAGATTTTATAGTAACTACGATGATATCGTTCGTATAAGTTACTACAGAAGTAATACTCACGTAAACGTAAACTATTACAATTCCTGTCACATGCACTTAGTCGCGTAAAAGAGTCACGGTGCGGTCACGCTTCGCGTCGTATAATAATAGGATAATTATATGTAAATAAAACAATACCTTGAATCAGAAAAAATATTAATCGTCGCGTCGCGTAAAGAGTCACGGTCGGTCTCGCTCCGGCTCACTACCGTGTCTCTCGATAGGTTAACTGAACTGACAGTGACAGCGCACTGAACGCACTATCTGCACTGCGCGCAGTACACACACGTATTAACTGAACTGACTGTGACAGCGCGCTGGCGAAAGCGCCGCCAGTGTCGAAAAAGTGAAAAGGACGCGATTCCAGCCAATGAAATGATGGCATGGCATGGCATGAGAGACGGTCGACGTAGAAGAAGAAGTATCTTAAAAAAAATTTCACATTTGGACTTTGCGTCGCAATATCTCCGCTCGTAGGGCACGTAGCGGAAATATTATAGAGAAACCCCCCCTAATTCGACCCAAGCTATCAATCAAGCCTACTTAGAACTTGATCCGTTCACTCGTTATCGAGATCTCAACATCTTGAGTACTTGCAACCCGTCGCGTCGCGTAAAAGAGTCACGGTCGGTCTCGCTCCGCGTATACTTGGCGCGAGACACTACCGTGTCTC
>NW_027250108.1:0-43705 GCF_030848795.1 Temnothorax nylanderi
CGGCTAATGGCACTGCGGCGATGTGGAAAGGCGATGCTCGTGGCACAACGTGCATACGTGTAACATACCGTACGGACGACGACTGTGCCGATATAAAGTCGTCTTCAAAGCGCCGCCATATTGGTACCCAATTCGCACCGGAATCGATACCGCGCGGATACGGTACAAGCGATAACCAGTCTCCCTCCCTCCCCCTCCCCCCCTCTCTCTCTCTCACCTCTCTCTCTCTCTCTCTCTCTTGTTTCTCTCGTTTGGCAGTAAATCGACAACGCTCGTTCCGTCATATTTGATGTTCACCATCACGTTACACGACTATGATGTAACGCACTTTTATGTAAAAAGATACTTTGGCGATGCTCGCGGTTGAGAAGAATCGGAAAAGGCGATTGGCTCGGTCGCTAGTAAATTTTATCACGAGATTTTACGTCTAAAAAAAGTTAGTTCAATCGTTAGTACATTATTTGTAATAAATTCTATCTTTAAAAGTTTTACTGGAGTTCGATCAGGGGTCGACGTGAACTTTTGGAGAAGCCGTGTGCTAAAAATAATTCTCCGGGAGAAATGCTCGTAAAGAGAAGTGAAACAGTCGTAACATTTTTCATCGACTTTAATCAAGTAAAACACATAATATATATATATCATATTTGTATATATCCGTATATACAAATACGTTATAATACGTAAGACAGACGAGAGAAAGCAAGAGACATGAAGACATTACTTTTATTTATTTTTTAGAGACGCAAGAACACCGCTATTTCATGAGAATACCCGTAATATTTGAACATAAATGTTCAGACATAACACAATATACATAATTGTGTCGGGAGAATAATAAAAGGCTGAGGTTGAGAACCAATCTGTTACATTGTTAATTCTGGCATTAATAATCTTGTATCAATAATTGGCGTGATAAATTGCGGTAATGGAATGAATCGCCTGGATTGTAATATACGTTTAAATTGACCTATTGTCGCAATTTCACCGTGCGCGGCAATTTGCGGAAGAGCATTAATCGCATGCCGACGATACTTTTATGCGAGCTGTACGTGTTCTTGCGAAGCGACGGACGTGCAGCTACGAAAATGCGTTTTCCTAAAATCCTCGTGAAATATGACGTTCGAACGATACATACATGCTCTCAGTATTTTCTCGTGCAGAATGTTTTTAAGTCATTCTTTCTGGTAAATGTCAGATATGTGACACCAATGCAGAGAACGTGAATTCTTATGTCGCGCGACGCGATATTTAAAGCAATGCGACTCGGTAAATTATTTCTCATTGGGATGAGACAGGAAAAAAAATCTCTCTACATTTTTCCGTGTCTCTGGAATCTCCATATTCCAGGCAAATATTTCTTGCAAAATCTTCATAGTTACATTAATAATAATTCTCAATCTACTCGCTCGTCGTTAGGAGCTGTCATCATTCATTAATTCATATGTTGCCACTAATTATTTTTCTTAGTCATCCATTTAGCAAGCCCGATAACTCATCGACAGCTATTCATTCAGTCTTATCTAAAATTCTCATCTAAATTCTCCGGCCTAAATTCTATATCGTGACCGCGTCGACGTCTGCGTAGAGAAACTGCCCGTTGGACGATTTAACCCCGTCGTCGAGTAGGTGGCACACAGGCGGTGGTGAGTTGGTGACTAAATAGGCGGAATAACGGCTGGTCGCGCTCGTCAACGGGAAACACAGATCCCGCGTTCGCGATAAACGTGCGACGAAAGGCGACGACGTTATACGGCAACGTGACGTCCAGATAGAGCCTGACCAGGCCACGCGAGTTTTCTATTCCTGGCGCGAGACGCGACAAACTATGCGCAACGCGTATAATGCGAAAAAGCTGCACAACTTTTCACCCCTTCTGACGACGTACCAGAGGCGGCGACTCGCGATTTTTCTACTTTCTACCTTCGCTCGCTTGCGAGCGAGAAAATCCTAGCTACTGTTATACATATGTCTCTTATATCGGAAAAGTTGGCTTCGGTTTCTTATGTTTACCGCGCCCGTCGTGAACGTTACTAAATTGTATTAATGTAAATTTAGAATTTTTATGTAATTTATATTTTATATCAACTTCTCGACCTTCTGACTCCTTAGCACAAAATTGTTTTAAAACGAATTTTCTTCTCCTATCAAGAATTAACAAGGTGTAAGAGCATTCCCTTATACATCCTCTCGCGGGGTGTGCATGTCTATGCAACATACGCCTTTGGTTCCGGACACGTTTCTAAACTCGGGAAATTGTTCCTTCGCACGAAGTCCGCGTCATTTTCAAGAAACTTCCGTGAAGAGCTCTCACGTTTATATTTAAACCTTTCCCCGCGACATGTCGCAGCAGTTCGAGGAAGCTTCACAGCTTACGCATGTTAAATTATCTTTTGGAAATTACAAGCAAGAGAGAGACATGGAATTACAGCGTATAGTTACGGACGCAGTGTAATTATATTACTGCTACAAAAATCATATATGATAGTGACAATGGATAATAACTGACAAGAATTTTTTATCAAACTTTTGTTAAAGACTCCAAAGTGTTTAATTACAGAGCATAAAATCTCATTTTATAATTCACATTTAAATTAAAATCGGCTTTGTATTTCAGACTTTTTAATTAAACTTTAAATCAGTTAGATATTTATTATTAACTTTTTCCAAGGAAAAAATTGATCGAAGAGTATCAATTATATTATTAAAACTAAGAACATTAATATAGATCTAAAACGTCTATATTATCTAGAATTTGACGGTCAAGGGTCTCCAATTTCGAATAAAGAATTCGATTTTCCGTACGAAATATTCTCTTATTACCGAATGAAAGTTTTAATAGCATATGAATACAGAATGAGGTGTGTCGTATCGCATGACTAAGCCGTTTCTTATAGAGAGATAAAAAATCAAATGACAACAAAAATCATTCGGTAAGAATTTCATCATCAAACACATCCGTTGTCTAGTTACGAGGGAATAATCGTAAACGGGCGATATCTCGATTATTATCGTAGCAAATATGAGAGTGACGCTTTGATTATTGTTTTCGACGCCAGACGTAAGCCCGACGTCTTTCTCGCCGCGACGGATCAGGGTGTAGCATTATCGTTCGGAAGACGATATCTCGCAGATGTTTACGAGAGTGGCTTCGTCAAGCGGACCGGGTGCTTGACCCAAATCGACAGGCACTTCGACTTGCCACGAGTCGGCCACGGACCACGCCGACAGACTTCTCGTTCGAATGGCTGTTTATTTCACTTGCCCCCTTTTTCGCGAACGCTTTCGAGACGTTCTCGACACGATAAATTCCGGAGCGAGAGCAATAGAAAGCTCGCATTGTACAGGATGCCCCTTCGACCAATCGCGCAAATTTCCAAGCGGTAGATAATGGAGTTCGAGGTAAAAAGAATGGCGGTTGTTCGACAGTCGTGAATGAATAGTCCTCGAGCTTGTCAGCGATTGGAAATTACGGTCGAACGGAATAGAGCCTTAACGGTGTGTGCGTGGATCCTGGAATAAATGAAGTCTTAATCTTATAAGGTGACTTTAATCGCACGAGCAAGAAGCGTCGCACAAAAAGAAGAAAGCTGACGAAAAAGAGAAATTTGTTAATAGCAATTAGCATAGCGGTATAGCACCGTTAAAAACATGTATATCGGTATATTAAAAACAGTCAGAATTAATTAATCTCTTGCGCAGTTTTCGCCAAAGAAAATTCAATCTCAAGTTTCTCAAATAATATAAACGTGCAGAATTATGCTATCTGGGACACCTTTGTGGTGAAAACAACTGGAGCGGGACAATTACGACTTTAGCGAACTCGAGAAGGGGTGAGAGAGAAGCACCTAATTATCGTAAATTGCTTCGTAGTTCGTGGTATCCGTTTTCTGACCCGTAACAGTAAATTCTGATAATAAAGCGCGCGTGCTCGTGGAAGGGAACCACGATCTCAGTTTCCGTGAAGTTTCCGCGAAGCATCTTGAATATCTAATGTTGAGCAACATCTATCATTTTGATGACCGATCGTTTCGATGACTCGGTCGACGACCGGAAAAGAAGCGAGCGCCCCGGTAATCCGTGGAACGAACACGACGGAGTGAAGTATTCGGGACGTGCCGATGGTAATCTCCTTTAATTTCGTAACCGCCGTCAGCTGTTTCTAAGATTGCCTCTCGACGAACGAACGGCGAGAGAAAAGAAGGAGAAATAGTGAGAAATACGATTTCGTTGAAATAAATTAGAATGGCAATGGCGTGCGCGTCACGTTACATCGGTTTATTCTCCTTGTTGTAATGTTCCGCCGGTAATGCTTTACACTTGACGCGATCAAAGAAAGAAAGAATAAAATAAAAGCGAAACTGTCTCTTGGAAAGCAATAGAAAATCCCTGACTACATAGGTAGCGCGATCCACTGTTGCAAGGGCCAATTTCTTTTTGAATTAAAATCGGGCAGATGTGAAATATCAAGGAATGATATGGGGGCTCCAAATACAGGAAGTTCTGGTATATTACGTTTTTTTACCTCTAACAACATGACCATGCCGTCTGTGAAGAAATCGGGACTCGCTATGCCCCGAGGGTGTGGAGTTTCCGTCGAGAGGGATACTCCTCTCGCCTCGTTCCACCGCATTCAACTTTAAAGCCGTTTTTCTCGAAAACTCGATTCTGGCGAGTACGCCATTGGTATTCCAAGGGGGCTATTCGCTTATCCTCGTCCCTCCGGGCCTTTATCCAGGAAGCGTCTGGTCTCTCTCTCTCTCTCTCTCGTCGATCCGAGTTCGGAAGCACCAAGTCGCCGCCGTGCGCACACGCTCCTTGTCCAGCCAATAACGATGACGAGACCCCTCGTTGCGCCTCTTCATCCGCGACCGGTCGTACGGAGAGGGAAGTATCCACTTGTCCTGTCACCCTAACATTAGCCGCATCGCCCGCCGCCTATCGTTCGCACGAAAATAAACAATCGTGCTGTTCGCGCCGCGTCGGAGAGAGCTGTGTATGATCCGAGAGAATCTTCCTTCCGCCTCCTCCCGTTCCTTCCTCATTTTTATTCTTCTGTTGAAGAAGGAAATGAAAAAGAGATAAAACCCTTCTGTGTGTATAAAGCCCTCTGCTAATAAATACATGGACATCCTCGCATTAGCATTATTTTCATACTGTGGAAATTTAGATGCAATAATACAGCGTACGATTTCATACGTGTTGTCTTATCCGTATCCAGCGTATGCAAATACATTTTTACATATTATTCGTACTGGCGTCACAAAGCAATGAATTTAAAACATTGTCACTTTGTGCAGATATTTTCGACGATAAAAGTTATCGATAAGTCCTTTTATCGTCGAAACCAACGTAAATGTTAAAGTAAAATATTAAAGTGCAACAGTGTATTAAAACCAGAGAGTAAAAATATATTATGTAAATCAATAATTTCTCTCTCTCTCTCTCTCTCTCTCTCTCTCTTTCTCGGAGAATTATTTAATAACATATTTTTCTATCTGTTTCTAATCTATTCTCTCGTCATTTTATCACTTCCCGATATGACATTCACCATCGAAAGGATTATACTAGCTAGTGCTGACTCGCGGAAACTCAGCTATCAAACACGAAATTGCATTTCTTCTCTGGCATTCGTGATACCGCGTCGTCAGGTCCGCAATCACGCGTCGTCCACGACGTCGACGTGGCGATCGACGTCGTCGGCGTCGTCGTAAAATCAAATGAAGCGATTGAAATCCCGTTTCCCTGCTTTTGTGCCACCTTGTCTCGGTCGAGATGTGCCGTATGTATTTCGCCGTCGTGTTTTATTTTCTGTCCCATGTGGCTCATTGACTGAGAAGCGAATGAAAAACGACGGGAAAAAGGTAAAAAGAACGAACCCCTATGCCGATGCGTCCAATCGTGAAGAGCGCGTGCCCGGCATTTAACGCGCCCAACGTTGTAAAATGACAACCGAACGACCGTGTTAAATAACGAAGGGTGAATTCCGATAACGCCGCAAACACGTGACGATCTGTGCTTTTCATTGATTTTCAAAGGGGAATATTTGTTTCGGCGATCGCAGTTCTTTGTAAACTTCAAAACGAAAATCATTTAGCGCTCTTAATACATATTTCTTCCACCTCAATAAAAATAGCGGAAATAACCACCATCAGGATAACCTCGAAGGTAACAGATAAGTAAACGTAAAAGTGATTAAGGAGAATCTCTGACGGTAACGAGAAGAGCGTAGCGATGAAAAAGGAGAAGCCGAAAGAACTTATATATAAAACGGCGGGTTCAGAAATCGTCGCGATTCTAACGGGAAATTAATACATCGCGCTCGCAGTTCGTATTTCTCCGCGCTCGGCGTCGTCATGAATATAAAGCCGGCGAGGGTGAATCCAACGAGGACGACGACGACGACGACGACGACGACGCGGACGTCGGCGACGAGGAGTGAGTTTCGGCGAGTGCGTCGGCCTGCTACGGCGTGTAACGAACGAGTCTTTTCTGCCGAGCGGAATACAAACTGCGCATTGACTCCATTTCCCCGCTCGTCGTCCTGATCCCCGCCGCCTCCCCCGTCCCCTCCCCCCACGGCACGTGCAGACATATTCGCGGGGGTTGGATTCGGGATTCACCCCCCCGAAATGAGAGAGGCTGCTTCAGCGCGACGAACGTGTCCGCCGGTATATAACCGGCCCGCTTCCCTCTCGCCACCCGCGCCACCCCGTTCCTCTCGAACATCCCTTCCGTCGTTCCGCATCCTCCCCCGCGCTTCCGTCGCCCGCGCGCGAGGGGCACGTTCTCCCGGCTCCCGGCGCGAGCAAACGAGCGGCGCGGAAGCGCACGGGCAGATCGTCACCGGCTGCGCCTGCTTCCTGGCGGCAGAACGTAACGCGCGCGCGACGTAATGCGCTGCCCCGGTATACACACGTACCGCGCCCCAACGCGATGACCAGCGTGCCGTGAAGAGGGCATCGGCCGCGATGATTTTTTAATCGCGCGGCGCACGCTGGTCACCCCACGAAAACCGTACAGCGACTCTCAACGGTGTTTTTATCGCGCCGCTCGATGGTGTTTTTTTCACTCTTGATTTCACCCAATCTTCACACGTTACATGGGGTGCGTCGTGAACCCCATTATGACTCATAATGTCATTATAATTATAGTCACAGAGCACACAACCGGAAAGATGATGCTCGAAGCCTTGAATGTAGATAAAAGAGCATATAAAATGAACGTATATAGTCTTATCTACGTATATAGTGTTTCCTTGGTAAGTGATTGATTTTGCTGCTCCAATGTTAACGATTCTTTTGCACATACATAGTATAAACAAACAGGAAAATATTTGTTTACTTTCATATCTCGATACACCGCTGCAATTTCCATTGCACAAGCGAGATGCAATTCCGATCTCCGTTGTGAAATTTGACGCGGATTTTAGGAACTAACAATAAGAGAGAGAGGGAGAGAAAAAGAGAGAGAAAAAAAAACGAAAAAATTTAAGAGTGGCAAGAAGCAAGAGATAAGAAAGCAAAAGCCAAGAGCAGGGAAGTAAGAGATGGGAATTAATGGGAGAGGGCCAAGGAATTCCATGTTCGCTGGCTGTTTCCTGTCGAGGAGTCGTGTACGAGACGTTTCGGAAATCCAGAGATTAGTGCGGCGAGCGGTAAGAGGATGACTCCTCTCGAGCAATTTGTCCGTACTTAAGACTCGCTGTTGGTCCGGTCTGCGAGATAAAAGAAGCATGCTGGAGGCATTAAGTTGCATGTAAGCAAGTGCCGCGGCGGCGACGGCGCGGGCGGCACGAGAGAAATATATCGACGTCGGGAGGAATGTCCTTATCCGTGGAACGATGGCACCGATCGCGCCTCGTACCGATGTCTGGGAAAATGAGGAACGAGTCGTCCGGGTACGGAGGGCGTCGGAGGGTCTCTCCCGAGTGAATTCGGGACGACGACGACGACGACGATAGGAGATTGGAATGCGGCGCGTGCAGTGCGTCGAAAACGTGCCGCAGCGTTTTTCTTTCGGGCGCGCGGATGCTTTCTCTTCGTCTCTAACGACGAGAACTCGCGTTATAGTCGTAAAAGATGTTCGTTCTGACAAAGACTTATCTCGACGGCTGCATGTTAATTAGCAAGATTAATTGTATACTTTAGACAATCTTCTTTAAGACAGTTCTTGTAGTATTTAACGCAGCTAATATTTAATGTTTTTAACAAACTTCAATCAATTATCGAGTTGTACTTCTAAATTCTTCTTCGTTCGCGTAATAAAATATTTTCAAGGTGTAATAACTCTTCCAAACAGCGCGCGATATCTGTATCTGTTATCTTCCTTCTCTCTTATTTCTCTTTTACGTTCTTTATTACATTATGTTTTAAAATTCCAACTGAGAATGTATATTAAGATTTCCCTCCTCCTTATCTCTCTGTAACATTTTAGCGTAATTTTCGCAGCGGAATGTCCTTGCTACTTGAATTAATTTTATCTAGGTGATTTTAGGCTCGTGTGCATTTAATTAATAAGCGGAAGCGCGGATGGTCGAGCTCTCCACGTCTAAGTGGCGATCACTCGTCGGCACGACGTTGACTGACGCCCATCGATAATGATTACCGCAGACATTCGTTCAAATAGCGGAATCGCCCGCTATATCGTCCCATATCGATATTCGCCTCTTGCGACGATTTCCTCGCACACGCCGGCCGTCCCGGCCGGCATTCGATTCGATTTAGCGAGCGTGCACAGGGCGAGCGCTCCAGGATGTAGTCTATAATCACTTCCTCTGCCTAGCCAGCCGATTGGGTGGTAGTGGCCGAGGGGTCGTTCTCGTTGTACATATCCGCCGCGCGTGTATGTACACAACGGCGGGGATACGATCGATTCCGCCGATCAATGTTCCCTAATACAGGGTGTCTAGTAATTGCTGCTAGTGCAGCGGTAGTAGTGGCGGCGCAACCTCAGACAGCACAAATAGCCGATAGGTAATCTTGAATAGCTGCCCGGATTTCAGGATACTTAATACTCCGCTGTTACCGGATTCGGTAGATATATGTTCGCATTGAAACAATTCGGTACGAGTCGTGGACAGAGAAGCAACCGCGTCATCTAATTATGTTCGCGGGTCAAAGTAGAACAGAGGCTAACTAACGCGCGTCCTACATTAAGTCGAAACGAATGAACTATAAGTCTAAAAGGTATCTGTAAAGTGTAAAATATTTTACGTTCTGTGTCAAGGACTTTGCGTGGTGTAAGGCTCTCTGTACGCTCTCGCCTGAATAACCGCTTCGTTATACCGCCGATTTATGCACTTGAATTAAACGACCGCCCGAGGTCTCAGGAAGATGCCGCGAGGACCCAGCGCGAAATACCCTCGCATTCGAATTAAACGAATTAAGCTTCTGCATGTGTGAGGAACTCGCAAGGGCGATGGACCCGAATGCGGAGAGCGGTCGACGAGAGAATTCACATGGTATTAGCCCAAGGCGTCTCGCGCTACCTTCAGAACCGTCTCTAATTAATAGTTACTAAGAGACGAGAGTCGGGAGAATATTAGTAATATTATCCTGTCGCGCACGCGCGCGCGCGCGCGCGCAAGGCACGACGTAACAATTGTCCGGCAGCGATAGACATGATAGACACACCGTTGCGCCGCGCCGCAAACGAAATGGAAATGCACCGTGAAATAAAACGGAATGAGAGAATTTTTTTACTCGCGCTCGCCAAACGCGCGGGAATGATGAGATGGGAAATATTGCGTTATTGGATTTACGAGAGGCAAGAAACTTGTAAAGCTCAATATATTTCAAAGCTTCAGATTTTTATCTCCGCGATCTACTTAATAATGCGGTCGAACGAAACGTCAATTCCGAAACGAGACGGAAAATGCCGTAAGGATGTCGGAGAGTGCTGAAAGGGCGTCAGCTGTGTGCTCCTAACGTTGAAAGATTTGAAGATATTACAATAATATGAAACTGAGCTCACAGACGGACCGTCCGCTACGGACACTCGCGTTCTCGCGACCCTCCAGCACTCGAAACTGTCAAAACAAATATCGTTTTCGAGATGATGTTACTCTCGTGCATTCATGGAACGTGAATTTAATATTATTCTTCGACAGATAATGCTTCGAAATGCATAAGAAGTATAAACATAATGAAACCAAGGATATATGGTAGATGTCATATTGTAAGAAGAATTTCTTATACATTCATTGCTTATACAATAAATATATCTAAATTCTTAATATTTATGCTATAGAATGGAAAAATGTAATGACAAAACGTAATAATGAAACGTCTTTCAATCAAAATTTCGCAAAGTTATAGAGAGTCGCGTTGTCGCAGAGGCAGTTTCGTCGCTGGCGAGTTAAATGAATGCATGGAGCACTCTTTCCGCCGTGCTGGCTGGTTTATCTTTCCTTTCAGAGAATTCTGCATAAGAAGGTAAACGCTGTGATTCGATAAAACTCGCGGGGTAGACCGTCGTTCGAGACCCTGTTCCTTATTTAGAATTTGCACGATCGAAGTCGACACTATACAAAGACTATAAGCGGTTGCATACATTTCTAATTCATCGCGTCGTTCTATATCGAAATAATACGGACAACGGGAAAGAATAAACTGACAATATTTTTATCCTATTAAATCGGAGATACGATTCAGAAGTTAATTCTGTATTCTATACTCAAAATGCGAGAAAGAGATTTTCGTTTAGTGATTTTTATTGCTGGTTTTTATTCAAAAATTGTTTTAAACGTCGAGACAGAATGTCGATTTTAATATCGGTGTTCTCGTTAATCCGTAAACTGACTAATCGCGTTAGTCTCATTGTGAGAATTTCTCGATATCTTTGCTTCTAATTTCGTGAAAAAATTCAACGTGCAGAAATATTGTTTAAAAACGTACTATATTAAATATTTTTAATCCAGAAAAATACATCCACGAGAATATATGATATACTTTGTTGATTTTATAAACAAGCAGTAAGAAGTAAAACTTTTTGCAAACATTAGCATTTTAAATTTTACCTTTGTTTTGAAATTTTTTCCCCGAGATAATATTAAACGTTCGTTAAAGTAGAATTGATAGTAAAAACGATCTCTCTGGAAAGAAAAATATCTTTAAATATACATATAATATATAAAACTTGTACACTTTTATTTATTTTTGCGTAAAAACGATTCGATTATTACAGAAAAAGTATTTATTTTAAAAGAGGAAATCTTTCGGGAGTAAGAAGGCTTTTATTGTTACTCATTATTAACTTTTTTATTGTTTAAAATTTACGCGACATTATCGCTATATTATCGTTGAATTTTTCGAAAGATATTTTAATAATATTCAAACTTATTCGTATGAAGGAGAGATTCATAATTTGCGTAATAACGATTCGATTATTATAGAAAAAGCATTTATTTTAAAAGAAAAAATCTTTCGGGAATAAGAGGCTCATTATTAATCATTTTATTTTTCAAAAATTACGACGGTATTATCGGTGACACAATTTTTCGGAAGATATTTCAATAATATGGAAACTTACTTGTATGAAGAATTCGTAATTCATTTGCAAAGGATAAAAAATTCTTGCTTTTTCATTAAGGATTCGATACCGACGAGCAAAGGTCTACGAAGATAAACGGAATATACGAACAATAAAAAAAAAGCGTATACCTAAGAGTCAACAATGAAGATAGGTGGAACACGTCACGTTCGTGGAACTGCCTGGCAGCACCGAGTGGACGGGACAAAAAACAATCTCCCGATGTTAAAGCCGTTTACGTGCGTACGAAAGCGGAATCCTCCGGTGTGTAATCCGAGTGGATAATGGACATGAACGGAGATAAAGGTGGGAAGAGAGAAACCCCGAAAGAGAGAGGCGCATTTCACGTCTATTTCCCTCCCTCTCCCTTTGTTTCTCTCTCTTCTACCCCGCGCGTTGTCGAAATCTCTCGCGTTCTCGCTTAGGGCTGGCGAAAGCGGGTCCGCGCCGCGGAATGAAACGCGGGAGGGCGAATCAGTGCAAATGGAAGCGGCCGTTTTCGCAGGTCGAGCGCGGTCGCCGTTAGGCACCTACATCCTACGTACGTGCACACGTTCGGCGGCGGGCCGTTAGAGCCGAAGTGGTTGCGCGCCGCCTCGCCTCGCGTCGCGCCGCGCCGCGCCGCGCCGCGCGGCGAGCCGACCCGAAGACGGCCGAGCGCCGCCGAAGCGACGAACCCTCCGTCCTCGCGCGGCGTACTGTCGCCGTGGACGCCGTGTCGCCCCACCACATCCAGTCGTACCGCGAATGTTACAGTGTGCGCTTCGTATGCGCGCTCCCCCGTGCTTTTCTCCCTCGTAACGGCGACGTGCTGCGAGGTCCGAGAAACGCGACAAGAGCGAGCGTTTCGTTTTCGCTGTCTCGTCCTCTCTCTCTCTCTCTCTCTTCTTCTCCTCTCTCTCTCTTTCTTTCTTTCTTTCCGTCTTTTTGCCACTGCCGTAAATATCGGTCTTTCTTCGAGCAGCGGCGACGATCGCCGTGAAGTTTGGCGCTGTCGGACGACGCGACGCGTTCTCGTCCGTTCGAGTTGACGAAGGAAAAGAAGCGGGCGACGGTAAGTCGTCGAGGGAAGAGGGAGGAAACGGAGCAGCGGCACGAGACGACGACGATCGACGCCGTCGCCGCCCCCCTGTCATCGTCATCCGATGTGTGAAAAGTGCGCGGGTCCACGTCCACGAGAGCGCGAGAACGCGACGGTATCGTAACGACGTGCTGAACGTCACCGCGGATCGGAACGCGCGGCAGTTTCATACGGCACGGGAACGCGCGCGCCCGCGCGTGTCCCCAACCTCATCGTATCGTATCGTCTCGTCTCGTTCGTCCCCCGCGTGCCATCAGGATCGGAGCGTGTCGGGAATCGGAGTAATCGCCGCGTAATCGCGGAGCAATCGCGGACGCGGAGTGGCGAGCCGATCTCGCGGAAGCGTCGAGATTAACGTCGAAACGTTACGGAGGCGAGCGGTCGAGCGGCGAAGATGCATTCCAGATGGACGATGACGCCGCGACGTCTGTAACGGTCGCCGCCGTCGATATATTTACCATTCGTCGTACCCTTGACGCGAGAGTCCGCCGCCGCGGCCACGCGCGACGGTGTATCGACGTGCATCGCGCGGGTTATGACGCGCCGCGCCGCTTAGGGACGCTCGCCAAGCGCTCGTAACCGGAGCTCGGGTAGCCGCGCGAGTGTCGTGCGTGCGTGCGTGCGTGCGTGCGCGAAAACGACAGCGACAGCGATGAAGACCGACCCAGCGGCCGAGTCCTGGCCGTCGGGCCCGGGGACGGGCAAGGGCTCGTCGCCGTCCTGCCTGGAGGCGTCGATGCCGCGAAAGTTCCGCGACGAGGCATTTCGCGCGGGCACCGCCGGCCTCAACTGGGCGATGTGCGCCCTGTGCCTCGCCAGCTTCGCCGTCTCCGGCGTGCTCCTCTACCGCGAGCTCGGCCTCGAGTCCAGGATCGCGAGTCTGGAGTCACGCTGCCTGCGCGTCCAGGATCCCTCCGCCGCGTCGGTGGACGTCCAGCCGCTGGTCCAGAGGCTCAAGACGGAGATGCAGGAGCAGCTGCGGCAGATGCAACGGCTCGAATCCGGCGCGGTCTTCAGGCCCAAACGCGACATCCCCGAATGCAACTGTCCTCCAGGTAAGTTCACTTCGCCTTGAAACCGCGAAACTCGCTCGTCCGCGTTGACGCTTTACTGACGGCGCGCGGCTCCGACGGTCCACTGCGTCCACTGTAACGTATACGCAGCTCGCTGATTAATTCTTGAATAATTAGCATAATTACGGATATGCTTTTACGGATTTCAATATTGTGATTTGTTGTAGGGCTCTAGTATAAAAATCTTTGGCAGTTTTCGCGATATGTTAAACATACTAGACGGGTGAATTTAATGTTTTTGATCTCTGTAGGTTATTTCTTAAAAATAATTAACAAATACATTTTTTTTTTCAATTGTTACGGTATGAGTTACGTATTGTAAATATATAACTTCAAAACCATAAGTTATTTTATAATTAAAATGATTAATGGTGTTTAGAATTTCATCCATTATTAAACTGAGAATAATTAGAATACATGAACACGTGAACGATAATTAATTTCAACATGCACACTTGTCAAGAAGTGTGGAATTTCTAAACCAGTAGCGCTATTTCTTCACGACAATGAATATTCGATGTATGGTCCACATATACATGTACAAACTCGAGATATTGCTGTGAATTTCACAATTTCTTTATTTAGTTATACTTAACGTGAGAACGCTTGATAATGGTGTTTTACGCGGATCGACACGTCAGTAAAGTGTTTAATCGAAGGACCCTCGCGCTACGTACAGACAATTTACAGCGACTCTAATTGCGGAAGTAATCCGCGTAACGCTAAGTCCGTTGTTTCCGGCGAACCCAATATTACGTCGGAAAGAATTCTTGGTCTCAACGTATTGTAGATCTTAAAAATTTCTTCGTAAAGAAAGTAGGGTGAGGAATTTCTGCGATTCATTGTAAATCTGTTTTCTCGAAAACATTTCAAAAAGATTGCCGTTGCACAAGCTTTCGGTTTATCGAAGTATGCGAAGAAAAACGAAATCTTGTAGATATTACATTTTTTAAGTCGCGCGTACTATCCAGTTTCCTCATTATACAAAAATGCAGTCTTTCTATGGTTAACGAATTAAGATTTGCGAGACTACGAAGTACGCTCGCATTGCTACTTATCTCTTTGATTGCCACGAGGAAGAGGCTTTATGCTTTAAAGAGTCAGGAAATAATGAAATATTATTATATATCGCGTAATTCTGAATCAAGTTGAAGCAGGGAAAAGTACTTTGTTATCAAATTGCGCTGCGAACGTTGAAATTAGGCGACTGTAAAAAAATACTCCGACCTCTAGATATCGTGTGTATCGTACATTTACATTTTTATTACGACGGTAGACTCGTAATTCCATTTTGCCCACTCGACGTTGCGTCTGATATCGTTTTTTGCGCAAAGCAGCGCGTTGCGCTGCTTCTCCGCCGCGTCTTCTGTTTGAAACTCTATTCTAACCAAGCGATTCTCTCCCGCAAACTCGCGCTTTACGCTTCGCGGCTTACCTACCGCGCGGCTTCTCTCCCAACTCTTATTCATGACAGAACAAAGTAGCAAAAGGGCAAAACGCAAAAACCTCGACATGAAGAAGAAGCCGCGAGAGCAGAGTCATTTCACGACCTACCGAAACGTGCGAACGCGATAAAACTGGAAAAGAAAATTCGCCGCGAAAAGGAAGGGATTAGTGGTTTCTCGTTTCTCGGTCTCAATTATACATATGACGATTTCGGATTAATTAGCACTTGGAATGCTGAGCAAATGTCATCGTGCACTTTGAAAAGAGTACGAAGACGAAGGCGCTTTTTGCGTTCTCGTCTCTCTCGTCGACATTCCATCGGCATCCGCGCGAGCCAAAGATCGCGACACGCGATCGTCGATCGTCGTCAATCGGCTAATGAATACAACCGGAGAACGAGAAAGAGAAAAATCGTTCGCGTGTTGACTCGGTGAAATCGTGGTGGCTTTGTACCGCGCGGGGCTTCTTCCTGTCATTAAGATAGATGCGCTGCGATTGCTTCATTGCAGCTTTCATCAAGTCGCACTCTCCGAGGCTCAATAGCTGTTATGACGGTAAATGCGCTATGTACCCGATAACTTCACGTGTGCATTGTCGGTTAAGCGTGAGGGAGCGGTTAAAGGAAGGTGATGCTAAAAAAGTACTGCAAATATCTACGTATTTATTTTGCCCCATATTTCCTGACCTCTCTATTTTTTCTCTCTCTCTCTCTCTCTATTTCATATCTGATTCTATTTCATTACAAATATCTGCATTTCGGGGCGATCTGCCTGCGTTTACATGTACGAATATTTGACGGCAACGAATTAACGCATATAGATAAATGTTGGTATAAAAAATATTTCACGTATTTTTTACAATAATGAAAACGGAGAACGTTTTTGTCAATATTACTTTATGCCTTTCGGGAGAACGCGAAATAATATTTAACCGGTGTTGAACGTGTACCCCGAAATTTTACGCGGGTAAGATACTTCCCGTTCGAACGGTCGCTTTACAACGAAAAAGGTGGAAACGAGGAACAATTCTGTGTTTTAGAACCGAAACTTGCAACCACCGCGAAACCATCGAAACTCGCGGGAGGGTAAATTTACGACCAATAAATGCAACTTCAGCCCTTAGCGGCAAGTCTATATATGGGGCAAATGTCGGAGCTACGAGCATCATTAAGAGTCATTTTAGAATAGCAGTGCAATTCACTCTCTCCGCGAAATTCGCGATTTTCAAAGCGCGCGGAACTGTGAGAGCAGGTATCGACCACCTTTTCCCCCTGATCCTTTCGCACAGCCGCGCACGAAAAAGCATCCATAGAGGTAGGTAGCTCGCTAATTGCAATAATTACTCCATTGTCGGACGCCGCTCTCAGAGTCCAAGGTAGGAACTATTTTCCGGCGAAGTACGGCCGGGACGGAAACGGAAGCGCGTATACGGGGGGGGGGAAGGAGCGGGGGGACTGCCGGGGCCGGATTAATTCCGCGCTTCGTTCCTGCTCGCAATCCGTCGGCCGCTATCTCTCTCGTCTGACTCTTCCCTCCTTTATTTTCTTTCGTTTTTTTTCTCTCGTTCTGTTCGGTAGCCGTACCTTTCCCTTATCGCGCGTCCACGGCACGACGAGCAACAAAGGGAGGGAAAGAGAGAGAGAGAGAGATAGAGCCGAACTCAGTTCCCGTTGACTCTCGCGACGGCGTCCCGAAATTGAGACGTGCGAGCTGACGCACCGGCATCATAAATCTTTGGCTTCTCCCTCGTAGCTAGCGAAGGGCGTCCGTATCTATCGCATCCCTCGTTCCTCCTCCCCCTTTCGGCCCTGGTCGAACTCTGTCTACGTTTAGAACTCGCGTGTGGAACTGGAGGCACCCTACTATCACGAATTCTGATGCAGGAAGCGGTCGAGATTGCCGAACTTCGACACGAAGTTCCATCAGCGGAGTCGGGGACGTGAAATTTCTCGAAACTAATATCTATTTATATTTTATTCGCGGTGCAGAGATGCAAGAAATGTCGACGCGCCATCGACATCGACTCCCGTCGAGAGAGCTACCTGAGAAACGCGAAAAAAACTTTTTGCTATCGGAAATCTTCTTCACGCGCGTAAAATGCAATTTGAGTCGCGTAAAATACCACGCGTGAGATATTCCCATACAAATTTTATGTTATGGAAATTTCATCGTGCTTCACGGTCGCACGATATACCTAGAATGACGCGATTGAAAAAAGTTACGAAATGCGGCGACAAGTGCCGTTAACTGTCCTATAAACGAGCGAAATTTTATGTAACAAAAGTAATTGCCGGTAAAATACGAACTCGCGCGATCAATCTTTTTCGGAGCACACTTATCGCCGATTCCACTTGGTGTTTGTCGCCCACTTACATACATACTATATACCATCGCGCGCGGCGAACACGGTAATGCGATTGACCGTGTGACAAACGATGCGTGGTCCGACTATCGCGATCGAATCGTCAGGACGAATAGGAGGCAGAGGAGGAAGGGGGAAGACGAATCCCTTCCCGTGAAAAGGGCACGTCGTCGGTAAGAAACGTCGTGGTTCCGAACGACGCCGCATACTTCTCGTTATATCCGGGCGTTTTTCCACGCCTCGGGGAAATCGATGGGCGTCCGAGGACTTTTCGTCTCTCTCTCTCTCTCTTTTTCTCTCACTCCCTCTCTCCCGCCACCGCAACGACAGTACGCGTAGTCGGGGAATCTGCCGTTAATTCGCTCCATTTGAAATCGAATCGAAAGCTATTCCGCAGATAGATTACCTTCGTATGCAGCCCCGTACGCTCGAAAGAATGTTGAATAGAGGGGAATAGAATCATTAGAGCGAACACGCCGCGCTTTGTCCTGCCCGACGCAAGAATGGAGCGATCATGTTGCATCCCCGGGAATTTTTGGTTTCCGTATTCGTTACAGAAGGAAGAATACCCGTTACATCGAGATCACGAAATCTCTTTTCCATTAAGAATCGATACGGCCCATTAAGGGGCATCGATCGAGAAGTGAAAGGCAGAATTTGCGTGGGTACAATAATCTTTCTTTGGAAGGCAAGAGCCTAGGTTTCGTTTTATATGAAAGTATCGAAGAAGGCATTGCAATGAAATTGGACGCCAATCTTTTTTTCTGTTTTGTTATAACTTCTTAATTTTTGATATCAAACGTCTCTCGGTAATCAGTTACATATATTAAATTCCGCGAACGTGAAATAATTTACGAGAAGTTAATCGAAAGAAAAGAGAGAGAAAGGAGATTCTGAAAACGATCGCACTGAAATCGTTAAAACTTTAGTCGCTAATGGAAAAGTTATCAATATCTTATTATTAATACAACCATCGCTCTTCCCTTAATTTACTCTGTAATAACTTTAATCAAGGTCGCCTAGAAAACAGTAAATATATATTGTAGGTACTTGCGTGTACATACAGGCAAGAGTCGATATATCTCGAAGATCGGAATTTCCCTTAATACGTTACATAATCGATGCGCGATGTCGTACGTCGCTCGACATGTCACGGGCGAAGTGGAGCGAGGAGATCTACGGGATTGCACCCAGAAAGATCAAGGTCGATTAGCCGATCGCTCGTTCTCGGATGTCCTGAGAAATTGATGGTCGCTCGCAAACTACGTCGATGAAACGCCTACCTCCGGTTCATGCCGCGGTCCATGCATGCATGCGCTTGCAGTCTCCTTCCCTTTCTCTCTTTCTCTCTCTCTCTCTCTCTCTCTCTCTCTCTCTCTCTCTCTCTCTCTCTCTCTCTCTCTCTCTCTCTCTCTCTCTCTCTCTCTCTCTCTCTCCCTCCCTCTCTCCACTTTCAGCCAAATTGCCATCTATCTCGGTAGATGCACGGGAAGGAGGAGAATGATGCATTGTCTCGGCAGTGTACAGGTAGCATGCACCAGCCAGCCACCAGGAATATGGACGTCTTCCTGTAGCTTACCCTAATAGAAATTAAACTTGCAGTATCTTGGCTGACCGGAGATCTTCGGACCGTTTATCATAGAAAACGCGACGTGGAATTATGTTTCCTTGAGGAAGGAGGAGGCGAAGCGCCGAGTTAACTCCTCCATTGTATCTTACGGAGGGATAAGGCAATGCGAAATCGTAGGTTTGTCCGGTAAATAAAGCAAATATCCGGCATGCAATTACGTAAAAAGGGTGTGGTATCACAATGACAAACGATAGGGATTCGCGCCAACTTCCGCTAGTCGGTATAAATTATTATCCTTCAATGAAGTTGAAGTCGATTTTTCCTCGATGCGAATGCCGAGACAATTTATAGTTCTTCGAGTTAAAGGCGATCGGCGATTTAAACTTCTTTCGGGAAGGAAGAATAGACGGCGGCGCGCAAACTTCTTCGGTTACATTAAAGCCGAACTTTACTTCAGCGGAATCTTAATTTGCGGCTTAATTAGGAAGACTTCTAACGTTGTAAACTTGTTAAATCAAATTTCCGTTACGAAAATTCCGCTACAAATTGTTCCGTTGAGAGAAAGGAATGTCGATGGTCGTCGCGCGCGGCGTCTCGTATTTTATTTTACGTGAGATATGCCGTGATATGAAGCGTACAGTAGACGAATCTTTTGTCGGAGTTAGATATCACTTCGTGTATCGCGAGAACACGTCCTCGCTTCGTATGCTGAGGAATAGATGCGCATGATCGAACGTGTACCGCATGCGGATCGCTGTCGCGTCCTCGCAACGGTAAAGAAATCGAAATCAAGAGGCGGAGTTGTTCGAAATCAACTTTCGAAAAACTGACGAGTCCCCGAGACAACTTCCGTCGCGGAACGGCGAAGACATTTCCTTCCGTCTGGATAAGCGACTGCTCGCTTGTATGTGCCCGCTTGGAGCCAAATTACCCAACTACTACACTCCGGAAGTATACTTCGCGTCGCGGGGGGAGAGGATGGGGGCAACGTTACTATGTACGTGTACCTACCTGGATAGAGAGGAATATGGGGGTAGAGTTACGTAATGCGTCCTCACCGACAAACTTTTAACATGTTACATCCCGGCATACGGTCTTATACACGCCGAAACACACGCCGAAAATGTTTTGCTTTCTCGTGAATTTTCTCAACGACTGTTTGAAAGTTAGTTTAATAAAGAAATTATGTTAATTACAACTTAAAATACATTTAATATATATTTTGCGAATTTTGCGCGACACAATTCCGTGGAATAATTTAATATTGAATGAAGTTAAAGCTATATTTGTATCCGTGATTCTATATTATAAAGTAATATAAAGTAGAGTTTATCCTATATATATATAAATGAAACACATTTTTCTCGATTTTTTTTCTAGTATTTATGAGATTGCTACAGGAAAAGGAATTAGAAGAAGAAATGGTATCGCATTAGCTTTTTCTCAGCCAGATTGCGAAGTAGCTTATAACCGAGTCCTCTGAGTGCTGTTGAGTCCTTTGTCGAGTTTAATGGTTCCTTGATATCCTTTCTTATTTCTTTACACGTATTTCTTGCGTGTCTCTCTCTCTCTCTCTCTCTCTCTCACTCATTACGTCGATAAAGAAATCATTTATTCATTAATTCCTTTTTCATTTGAAGAAGGTATTGCTTGAAAATTCCAGGGGTATAAACGGACTAAGCTTACAATTTATGCATGACTCGATACTTGAACAAACTTTGCAAATTGTGGACTCGTTTCTCATCCGCGTTCTCCGAAACTCTCCGTACAACGCGACTGAATTACCGTCACCTTTAATCTGCAATGAGCTCGCGCGACGTCGCTAGGCGAGGTGACACGTCGTGGCGAGAAACCTTCCCTCCTCTCTCCCATCGGTGAAACTGCAACAAATTGAATTCCGTGTTCGGTAACGCGCGAGAGCGGTATGTACGTTGGCTCGCGAAAGTTGGCGCGGCGGCAAGCGGGTTGGCGCGATTTACGATTGGCGCACGTGTGTCAGAGCCCGGGGGTGGAAGTTTATGCCGGGCGAACCGCTCGCGCCATCCGACAAAACTTATTACCACGCTCGGATCGCGCGCGCACGAGGGAGACTGCCCTTGTTTCGCGGAAGTTCCGGCGTATGTCACATTTACCGGGGTATTTCGTCCTCCTCGCCTTCCTTCCTTTTTTCCTCCTTTTCGTTTCGCCGAAATGTGCACGGCGGAAATGCGTCCGCGTTCGAAGGTCGCGATCGATTCGCGAACGGGGCGTGTCTCTCCTCGCGACCTTTTGCACCTCGATGGATTCGAGTGTCTTCCGTTAAATATTTGGACAATGAAAGAGGAAGAGCTTTCTTTGAAGTCCCGGTAGAAGGCTCGCAACCTCGAAACGAGGACGAGAAGCTTCGAACGTGCGAAATATCGAAATTAAAGATTTCTATTGCGACGGTAGAGATGTGATGCTGTAGTGATTCAATCAATTGTTCGAGTTCTTCGAAGATAGTGATTGGCAGTAAATAAAGAAAGAAGGAAAGAAAGAACTCAACTGTACACATTTATTGTTTCAGTTTCTTAAGAAGCTTTGATTTTTATTTTTGTCATTTAATTTCAAATTGCACTTTTTATTAACATGATAGTAATTTAAGTGTCTTACCGAGATAGCTTATATTGAACATTTAAAAGTTGCACCCGACAAAACGAAAATTAACAGTTCACGAGCAGTTGCGTAATAATTTATTAACTTAAAGTTCGTCTCCAAAATCTGTAGAGGGAGACGGCTCTGCTGTCGTCGCATATTTCCTGCAATATTTACATAATTGCTTGAAACTATGTTAGAAACTGTTATGGCAGAAAAGAATGCGTTAATTGGACGATAAATATGTCGAACTGTCCAGCATAGTTTTGAAAATATGCTTCTGCCATTGCCGCGTACGGATGGATGGGCTTTTACCGAATTAACAGCCCCGATAAATTCCGGAGTGCACGATAAATAACGCTTCGGATCGGTCGACGTGACGAGCGAATTCCGGCTGTGGCGGAATTCGTCTCCGAACGATCGGTACTATCGTTTCTCGTATCGACAACTCCGGTTAACGGACGGCCTCCGATTAACCCGGCCTCGGTTAACTAATGACACCATTGGAAACGGGCTCCCGGTTCTCTCCCTCCTCTCCGCCCCCTTTCCTTCACGGATTCTCGCCGGGATTTTACGACGGGTCTCGCGGGCGCACGGGTCGGTGAAAGAAATAATAATATACGTGCATCAAGAATTTTATGATTGCAATTAATTTTAATACCGCGTCGCGTTGAACCTCCCTCGTTACACGAGAAGCACGCGGAAGCTTGGTTCGTTTCGCTTTGTGCAATTATTTCAAACACGTAATCGTCTATCTTTGTTCAAACTGCGTCGAAATTGCCACCAAATATCTGTATGAAATACAGAAATTGGGTTCAAAATCGAGACGAACGTAAAAACCTGTTAATATTTGGCATCACCCGCAGCACTATTTTCGTCAGTTATGGATGCATTGTAATGTTAGGAAACACTCATGTATATTTTACGTGTTTTGCATACAATGCTCGTACTGAAATGTACGAGCGTATTTCAGGCTATTTCGCGCTTACGCTCGTTCGAAGCATTTGTGTACTAAATCTGTGCAATAATTAATCTAATAAATATCGTGAAATAAGCTCTTAAACATATTTACCTTATTTTGGGGATACTAAGATTAATCTTGCAAAGTGCCAATTGGTTTGCGACGTGAACGTCATTAGCTGCTATTCTCAAATTATTTGAATTGCAGAGTTTGTTTTACATGCATGATCATAAACTGTGAAATCCCGCGGTATATTGACAGTATGTTTCCTAATTAATTTTACGCGAGACAGGCCTTTTAATCTTTTTATTAGGTTAGAAAAGTATATGTCTATTTGTTTTGGATAATGATTGTTTTCTTTCATCGCAAACTCACAGAACTTCGCAGAGCATACTTTCAAACCGCTAAATGAATGAATTAGATTTCAACCAATAGAGAAATCAGAAATAGAAGGTTCTTTTAACTATTCACGCAAACTAAATCCGAACTGATTCAATTTGCTCTAATACAATCTACGACAAGAAGTACGCTCGCTAATTCTTTTATATTTTGACTCAATGTAACTCTCAATGTAAAAGTCACATTACTATTTAATCGATATTTTGTACGAAATTCTACAGTTATTAAATGTAATTCGTTTTGGGTGGTTGGTTGTTTGAAAATATCTTCTTGCATACGTATTGCGCATTTATTTCTATCAGCATTACCACAAAATAAATAGTATTACGAGTTCTAAGCCCGTGCGAGTATCCAAGTGCGGGATACGTTTTACATAACTAAATGTAAATGATATGCGCATTACTATGTCTGTTATAACGTAACTTGCCCACATTCTACATTCATCCAAGGAGCAAATTATGTTTAACCACACAGTTAACATCACGTCTAACGTTACGTTCCGACTGATTCGTATAGGATTCTCCGCACTTGTATCCCCTCTGCATTTACGACTCCGCATAAGAATAAAGGTCGCGATAAATGGTATAGACTAAAAGGTTAACAGACTCCTTCGCTCTCGTAGTTCATCGGACGAGGACTTCCTATCGTATCGACGACCTCGGTTAACCCGTCCGCCGTTGGTTAACTCTTTCACTATTCTATTCTACCGCTACTGCTCTTTCGGCTTAAACCTGGGTTAAGTCGAATCCGCACTCGGGCGTACCTCTTCCTCAGTGGGTTAGTTTGAGGTCGACCGTCGTTCGCTGGGATGCATTTACTGTGATTCCGTTCGTGCATTACAAAGGTAGAGCTTCTCGCGTTCTGACTGCGGAACTGGAAAAAGGAAAACGCGCGAAGGTTGGAACGCGAGGGAAAAGAGCTGCGATGTTATAGAGGTCGGATCGCTAAAGTGAGGAGTTGATGTATTCTCTGACCGAATTTGAAGTCGGCCTTTCCTTGACGGAAATTGAATCAGGAACCATTTTTCCATAAAATTTCCGTAACGCTAAAATTTGATTTAAATTAAATTAATTTTATTTAATTGTATTTTATTTAATTTATTAATTTTATTACTTTATTGAAGCTCAATTCATCAAAACGTTTGTTAATCGTTCCGTCATATTATTTCTTGGGATTGAAACTTTTATTTCTTTTGTTTTCGCGTTGGAAAAATCGATTACGTCCCCTTTGCCGATACCCTAACTTCTGCGATTCACCCTGTGTACCTGGGAACGCCTACCGCGAAAGGGAAAGGACGGAGAGGAAGCAAGATGTAGGGGAGACGAGAACTGCCAGGAGGAAACACTCCGCTCGGAAGTCGTTGAATTTGCATGAATCGCAGCCGGTCGTTTCGTTTCAATGCCCGCTTGCCTTCCGCTCGCTTAAATGTCGTTTAATTAGTCGGAACGGCTGAAGGGCGGCGGTACTCGCGTACAGGCGGTACTCCGTCGGCCGCGAAAGTCGCGAACGCGAGTAAGTCCATCGGAGATGCGAGCCGCTTGTGGCCGTGGGGTAGGAAGTGCGTCTCTAACGGCAATTGCGACTGCTCCAGGGCAATTGGCAGAATCAGTAAATGATGCGTGCTAACAAGATCCGACTCGTTTTTTTGCATCCCCGACGAGACAAAAGGAGTAAAACATAACGAATTCGACCAATATTCATCGTACGACTTTTATTCGATATTATACAATGTGATTTTATGTGTTACCTTTTTTCAAAAATTATATTTTAGATATTATAAAACGGAAAATATTACAATATATAAAATATAATGTTATATATGCTAAGATTTAAATATAATTTTAGGCATATATTATGTTTTTTAATATAAGACTAATGCTTTTTCAAAACATGTAATTGACATATAGATATGCTTAATGAATTGATTTCCTAAAGTTATTCTCTCTGACTTTTTATGCAAGGTTTCAGCAATCTAACGGTTAAAATTTTATTACTTCTCATTTTTTTTATTTATAAATGGACGAATTGAAGCAGGGATAAACTGACGTGTTTTACCTAGCGGGGAGAACATAGAGATGTTATAGTGCTCCGACATTTCCATCAGGTGAAATAATGCCATTTCATGTTTTACACCTCTTTATCATCGAGATATTGTGTGCCGGCAATAATAATTCTGGCATAAACTAGAAACTATGTTGATGCACCAATCAATCCATTCGCGATAGATTTATTTTGCTGCTTTAAACGTATTAATAATTAATAATGCAATTTTGCTGGATTATGCGAGTCTGGTACACGAATGACGCGAAATAAACGGTCTGATAACGAAGCGAAACGAGAATTCGCCGCGATATAAACGACGTTTCGCCGGGATTCGGCAACTCATTTAGTCTGTGAATTTATTCTCTCTATATGCGTTTTAAACTCGCGACCGTGAATACGCTTATACATGAAATCGAGGGAAACTAAATCGGTGAAGCGTAAAGTAAAAATTCCTAATTACACGGGAGAATTTATAAATAGAGATAGAGAATGGAGAAAAACGCAATTATATGAAGTAATTATGACTATGCGATAACGCATGTTATAGGCATTACGTGAAAATCCTTCTGAGGGAGCAATTGGCTTCGACGATCAAAGAATGAACATGAGGGAGAAACGTCGTCCGCGCGGTGCATTGGTATGCATCGAGCGAACGTAGCATAATTAGAGATGAATCGTACGCGAATTTCCGCGAGCAGCGTGAACGATCGGTGATGTTTCTGTCTGATCGGACATGACACCGCTGTAAATACTATGCACGGGATATCCCAGGAGAAATTTCGATTTGGGCAGGTGTTATTTGCATGATATATTAAATGGAGAGATCGTGCGGATATACGGATGTGAAGCTTTTGTAAAGTCGTGAAAGTTAAAAAAATTGGATACTCAAAAATCACTTTATCCTGTAAAAGCTGATGCACTGAATAGCGATGGAAACTGATACAAAAATTGTCTGTTTTTTATTGCTATATTTCTCTAGTATATATTTCTCTTTTTGGAAGTTACAATTTAATGCCTGTTCTCTCTGAATTGTGTACGTGCGTTTTGTGCGACTCCGCGCTTGCATCAAATCGATATGATAGCGCATAAGAAAGTAAAGCATGATACATTTTCAGAATATCGTGTATACGTGCACAGCGTACAGTGGGTATAATGTACACTGAAATTTAGGCGTCATATCCGTAATGATAACGAATTAGAGACTAATGCGCAAACCAATCCGTGACGAAAATCAGAAAGCGCGCAATCAATAAGGTAATGAATCGCGAACTGCAGTTGGTGACACGATAGCCGATGCCCTTTCACGAAAGGGATAATGACGCTTCGATGATGTTTACTGGGTACTCCCGTTAATTGCGGCACGATATCGATCGCGCCTAAAATACAGCGGTGTCCTAGAACAGCCGCTACTCATTTGTGAATCTTCTAACAATCAATCTGACCTAAATATATATTTTTCTTAATAAAGAAGTCCAGGCGTCAATATCATTTGCGTTAATCGTTGTTATTTACGTTAATCATAAATGTAGCTAATCGAAAGCGATGAGTACACAGGATATTATATGTTTCAAGCAAGGAAATTAATATAACATAATTCTCTTTGTTCTTAAAAGATTTTAAAGAGAAATCTTGTTCGAAAATAATTTAAATATAATTTTAATGTAAGACTTAATTATTAATTATATACTTTATTACAAAATGGAAAAGCGAATTATTTTCTTTTATCTTTGGACAAAGATCGATTTTGGACTGATCAAAATTTTAATGCGAGAGGAAAAGATAGTTTTTGCACACCCAGTAGATAGGCGCAATGTGATACGGACACGTTTGTTTTGCGGTTTATAAAATCGCAGAACGCGTGGAAATTGTCGTGCATGCAAGTCAAAACAGAATTTAACCGGTGCGGTCGCTTCTATGCGCGCCGTTTGTCGTTAATTCCGGCGCTGCAATTAGCTCATTTATGACAGCCGCATGTGAAAGCGAGATGTAATCGCTCGAGTTACTCGCGGCTTGCGTGTTGCCTCGACTGCAGTGAATGCGTCGTCACTGTCAATTGGGATCTTCCTGACCTTACTGAAGTCAATGCAAGAGTGTTTAAAGTTTAAATGATGGCGTAATACATGGTATCCCGTGCCCAGCGGATGTTCTTTCATCTACAGATTCGTTGAATCTAATTTAGCCGGAGTATTTGTAGAGAGAATAGGCTTTGCTTTACGGAAACGTTCTATATTAAGGCACTTACGCTTCTATGGAAATAATGTAGATAATCCCGAATTAATTGAGGAACAATTTTTTGCTCTCGGTAACGCTAGAAACGCTACTATAATTTGTAATGTTCCGTACGATCGCTCCCTACCGTTTCAAAACAATCGTTATTCTCCTGCGTCCGGGAAACGTGCGATTCAGCATTGAAACCCGGGGATCGTTTCTCGATTCCGCGACGACGAATCCAAAAGCTCAGCGAATTTCAGCGGCGCGAATTATTATCGGAGTCGGTGAGACAAATGTTTCCTTCGGGCCGCGTTTCCTCGGTTGGGCGGTATCTAGACAGGCTATCTTTCCACTGTCTCGGGTAACGCAACCCCGAAGGCATAACAGTTTCCTCGACGCGATAACGACGAGACGAGACGAGACGAGACGAAGAGACGAGGAGCGGGTCCCTAGGAATACACACGATGTTGCGCTCGCTGACAGGACCTAGCGTGCAATAGACCGTCCGTGCAATCGCGCACTATTCATCGATCATCAGGGACGGCGGATCGTTTCTATGGCTACGCCACAATCGATCGATCGGCCGTTCGGTACACTATTATATGCACGCCGCGAATCCGTTTCTGTGTTCCGCGCGCCGCAACTGTATCTTGGAATTCACTGGTGAGGTGGCACGCTGTCTTGAACGGCATTTAGTACAACGGAATACAGGTGCAAAATATTGGGAGCACGGAATGCAATCTCGAAGAGGAGTAATATCTCAGAATGACGATGTTCCTCGGCACTGCATACGATTTGCTCATCATTCGCCATTATTCGCCATTATTCGCATTTTCATTTACTTGGAGATTCTACGTGTTCAATTAATTTCTCCGTTGAAAATTTTATTGATGTTAATCTTCTTAACGCGCGTAATTACTAATCCTCAAAGAAATAATTATGCTACAATAAAATTTATTTGAAATTAAACGAAGATTTTATCTGGAAAGTGCAGAGACCGGTTCACTCTTCTATTAACGATAAATCTTTTTATACTTTCTAAATTGGTAAAGATATTCGCATATGAAGAAAAGTGTAATAGATCTGAAACACTTTGCATATCGCGTATATGTATTTATAACTTACGTGTCTGATAAAATATGTGGAGTAATACGAGGAGTGGTGTAGCCAGTAATCTCTCGCGTTATGTAAGTCATACTTCGGACAACACTTGACTCTGGCGATTTGCAGTAATATATGGCATACGTAATTAGAAATTAAGCGAGACATAACTATAGTTGTTACAGGCGTTTACCAATGCACATACCGCAAAACTCCACCGAGAGCGCGAAATAATACATTTCATTGTACTCGATCGCGTGGAAAGGTAGTTTGATCGATGCTTGATAGCCGGGGCTCGAGAGCTATTATGATAATTCTGAGATCTCAAATAGCGGTTAGATAGACATCTCAGGCGAGGCGTAATCAATTAATTTGCGTACCGCAAAGAGTTGTTGAAAGCAAATAACGTGTCGCGCCGCATTTTATCATAGCTTCACGCAAAACCGTGATTTGGTTCGCGGCCGTTTCTCGCGTGACTCGGTTTCAGCGCCAACTAACTTTCTACGCGAACGCTAACATCGTGTAATTTGAAACTTTAACTCGCAATTTACCGATAAGCGTCACGAGTGCCGTGCCCAATTAATTTGCATACTGCAAAAATCAACTTGACCAACGTAACAAGCTTCGTTTGATCCGAGGTTCGATCATATAGTTTGTGTCTGAATTGTTCATAACATTATAAAATTTACATTACGGATTGCACGAGCTCTCACGGTTAGATAGAAAAGATAAGTCTAATTAATTCGTGCTAATTATTCTGAAGATTATAAGTCGGGCGCCGGATCTGCATTCGCGCTGATAAGTAAGATCTACATAATTAGCGAGTTGCGTTGAAAATCTGACCTTAATCCAAATTGATCTGTGATAATAGTAAATTTTTCTTGCTCATTGTTAGGTCGGCGTATATAATAACAGACTGAAAATGAATCTTTGTTCGCCCGGCGAGTGGTCGAATATGTGTCCTCGCGAATATATTTAGGATGCAATATACATCGCTCCGCAATGGCGAATACATTCGCGGGAATAAAAATCAAGCCGGACTCGAGCCCCACAAGCCTGGCTTGCTACGGCATTATTTCATCAGGATTCCACCCGCGGTGATTGTTGGACTCACGGTCATTGTTCGGGACTTCGCCTTCCCTACAGCTGCACCTCGCGAAATGCATACCTCGATAGAGAGAGGGATGAGCGGCTACCGCATCGGCATGCAAGCCGCACACAGACGCGCGCTTAGGTATGACGCGCATGTTGTATATCTCAGGCATTGTGCATTAATACACGTCGCGATTCAGCGGTACAATTTTGAATGTACCGCACACGCGGGTACCCCAATACCAGAATCAACGAATGTCAACCTGCAACGTCGAGAATTATGTTATAAATCTCGCGGCTCTCCACTCAAAACTTCGTCTCTACTATTCAATTTTATTCTAACTCTTATAATTTTCTTAGTCTTGTGACACCACAAATAAATAGGTTGTGATATATAGGCTGAGCGATAAATTTAGTAGTTAAGAGTGTACGTAAGTTAAAGAGTTACGTAACTTGGCGGGGGACGATATTAACACAGGCTACACATATTTATATATTATCTCTACACTGTGTTAGTTTTATATTAACTTGAGCATCGAGCTGCGAAAGGACAAAGCAACGGCAATATTCTACCCTCATGGCTTTGGAGTTAATGGCAAAGTAATCCTACGCGACACACCCTTATTTTAAACACGCCCTTTCTTCGAGGGGTCTTAACCCTTCGGCGGCATGATGCTCTGTTTTATGCCAGGTTACTTTCAGTTATTCGACCATCTTGCTGTATGAAAAACTGACATTTTCAAGGACGAGAGTAAGCAGAAAGCCATTTAAGCTGTTGTATTAAATAACAGAATAATTTAGCGAACTAAATTAATTAGAGTTCACGTGATTATAATGTACGATGATTAATCTTTGTTTGCAAAAATTTAATATTTGTATTAAATTATTAAATTGTATTAAATTGTGTTAAATGTTATATAACGTTAACTCGTGCACAACTAACCGCGTTTGACTCTCAAAGCCCACTTTTCCTTGTTACTCGTTAATTTAATATCGAGATTAATATCTTTAGTAAATTAATTTATTCATAAAACATTTAGGTATAAAACCATACATCATTAATGTATGTATTATGAAAAATATGACTATTAAATTATAATTTACAACAAATATACATAGGTATAATAATTAGGCAGCATGCATTTTTTAAATATATTATATTAAAGCGTCAGATCGAACACTTTGCGCACAATACGAACTTTCTTATACAATTTACAGAAGACTTATGAATTTATAAAGCATGAATGAGAGTTACGACCATCCATTTAATGCAAGATACAAGTAGTTAGATAACCTTGAAAACCCCCTTGAAAGCTCCTTTACAGTAACTGGCTGCTAGGATCAGGAGTTATATTTATATGAGATAAGCCCGCATGAGATAAACTCGTTGCCAGAATCAGGCAGTCACATTTAACGTTAGATATATACGGATATGAATACGAATATACTGATAGCGAACTTCCTACGGCGCTTGAAACGAGATATTCCGTAACGTGCGTACACCTTATCCCATCGCTGTCCAACCCTTATTCCCGATTTAGCCGCGTTGTCCCCCCCCCCGTCGTCGCTCGCTCGACAGGTATTCGAGCGCATCCTGCGTGCACACTATCGTCCCGCTGCATCGCCAGCCAGTTGACACAGACTCCAGTATAGATATATCGCGACGTCGAATAAATTTGTGAACGCGATGACTCATCATCGGATTCACGGACGCGCGAATAATGCGACTACCTGAGCGCGGCGGCGTCGTGTCGACGCCTACGCGTCGCGTGTTGAACGACGTATCACGATCCATCGTACATTCACGCGAACCAACGACAAATTTGCATGACCAGATCTGTCCGAACGCGCGAGGCCGGTTCGCGCGATCGTTGACGAGGCGAGAGCGTGGAATTGAGTTGGCGACGAGCGCGAGCAAGAACGCTTTCGCGAGAGCGTATCGCGGTAGTCACATCTGCCCGATGCATATTAGAGCGACACATCGCTGCCGAGGGAGATAATGCGTAAAGCGAGAAAGATTTACGACCGCGTGCGAAGTCGGTATATATCTCACTTTGATCGCCGAGTGAAAATAAAGCGTCATCCGCTCGCGGGAGTTATTAGGGTAATATCAGGCAGTGATTTTCTTCTTGAGATATGGCAGATGGGAAAAAATGCGACGTAAAAAGACGGCGTTTAATCATATCTTTGACTGAGATAAGATTACTCCTATAGGATTCCTCAAAGGATTTGCAGTCGAGAGAAAATGTACGAACCTTCTTTCATTTTCTTTATTTATTTCAATTAATGCGCGCAAGATCTCGTCTGGCTCTTTAACTTTTAAAAACTTTTTAATATCTGAAGAATGGATAATAATGCCGTTTTAAAGAGGCATACGTGCGCGCGCGTACGGCGACGTGTTACAGACTTATGATGATAATTAGTCGAAAGTACAGTGCGCATAGCTGCCATTTACGGCGGAAATCCGGGAAGGGTCGTGTCGGCGACGTCGACGTGTAATTTCAGGTCGCGCGCGCGGTCGCGTTATTTTAACAACGAGGCAAACGTCAAATCATGTGGAATTAACTTGCGCCGGTGAAACCTGCGCGAACGATAATAGAAACATATTTCCCGTCGATCAGCCCCGGGAAAGTCCGCGCGACGTAAATCGAGGATAAAATTCGTGCGCAGTCTGTCGTATGCGTGGTCGGCTGTAGAATAAATTCGGACGCGGTTCTAAAAGCGACGAGCGGCCTGATATCAGGTTTGAATATTTTCGCATTAACAACCGAAATGTCCCCGGCCTGCCGCTCGTTTTTCGGTGACATCGATAATATTATCCGGCTGTCGGCAACCCGGTACGTGATATCGGAAAATACGAATGCAACGCGAATAACATTGAGCTATATAGTGTCTTTATCAGATTTACATATATACGTTACGATTATTTCCACTAGATAAAGAGAGGGAGAGAGGGAGAGAGAGAAATGGAGGCAAATTTCTTGCAAGCTATTTAATGAGGAAGCAAAAGCGATTATCGTCGCCACTTTCATCCCGATTCCGCCAACTCCAAGGCGATTAATCGACCAGGGTTGCGAAACGGTAGTTGTTGAGCGCGCGGCGGTGCTGTTGAGGGCACTAAAACTATTCCCGACCACGCGTTGCGAGGGATAATTCACTTAACGGAAATCTAGCGGTCCACGGATGCTTATATCCGGTAAAATAGTCGGCGATGCGATTCCGATGTGTCCGGCAGCGAAAACTCGGTCATTGCATTCCGGAAACGTGTCGTCCAGATTGCATGGCACCGCACAGCTGCCTCGCCCTTCCATAAAACTGTAGAAAATACGTGTTTCGTCGGATCCGAATTTACAGCGATTCGAAATAAAAGAGCGACAAGATCGCGTTCCTAAAAATGAGAACGAAAGAGGAAATATAAATTCGAAAGTCGCAAAACCATTCTTTCACATTTACAGAACAGAGTTTATTTTTATAAAAGTGATTTTTTCCGGTATCGTAAAATTTCTAACTTCTTATTTACAATCAATTGAATATTAGAAAGTTCTCACAATTTGAGTTTTAGAGGGTTATTTGTATTTTTCACACGGATATACGAAGAAAATGAAGATCTTTTGACCTACTTATAATATTTTTTTATTTTGTCATGTGTTTTGTCGCGATTTCCTTTAAAGACTATTAAAAACACTATTTTGATACATGGCATAGATATATTTCTCCAAGTAAAAGATTATAGTTGAATAGTTATTTTTGCTGTTAACAAAATATATGAGCAATAACTTGAGTCACTTAATTTAACGCCAGAGGAAGTCGTGAGTCTCATCATGACATGGCATACTTTATGGAGTTTATGGCATGAATTCGAATAAGCAGTCGAAAGTCGACAATAAGAATGAGGAAAAGAGAGAGGGAGAGAGAGAGAGGACGAGAGGGGGAGATAAGGATCAAGGGTGGGTCTCGCGGGGACAAATGGAGAACGCGTCACGTATATAAACCGCATCGATTCTCGTTGGCGGAGCGGCTTGTACATGGCCCGTTACGCGCCGGCCTTCTTTAACGAGCTCTCATTATCGCTAGATTATCGTACAAGAGGATTTGACGTCGTAACAGGCAGCAATGAATCCATTGACCAAGCCGACGAACTAATGACGGCCCCGTCATTCATCGGCAATCGACGACGTGCGAGCGCGTAGGTGCCCCGCCGTTTCGCGCCCTCATGGGCTTTGTCTCTTGATTCTCACCGCGCGTTCAACGTTAAACGCGCCTGGTATATCTCTCATCTCACGATTATCTCTCTCGAAACGAGCGCGAGCCCCGTGTCAGGCAAATTGCAATAGAATTCAAAGACCGATTATATTGTCATTCGCTACAACTGCGCTGAAAAATTTTTTTAGGAAGGTTTTTAAATGAAGCGAATAATAATTTTTTAAATAAAAATGCCAAATAGGCGAGGCGAATAATGACTTTTGGCTTATCCAACTATGCACATACATATATGTGCGATACTATCTAATTCTCGCATCATATTTCATCGAATATGGTCTTTGTACCAGATGGATAAAATTAGGGATTGTATGACCGGATTTAGCAATACGTGCGATACTATGTATATGAAAATGAGAACATAGACCTTTGGTTAACCTAATCTCACGTTTATCGTTTAAATATGCCTGTTTCACAACCAATTCTCGTTCTACGATCGTACATGCACTTGCATATGCGATCGGACAACTATATTTTGATATCAAATGGAGCGTTAAACAGAGACAAGAATGTCCAGGCTCGTTTCGCAAACATTTCAAAGTTTTTCTTTCTTTTTTATTCCGTCAAAGCTCGGCTGTCAAGACGGGGAACGATCGGGATTCACGCAGCTGCCGTGAGACGCGTTCGCACGCATTCGTGCGTGCACGCGCGTGTCATGTCCCTGGCCGTACCAGACGTCGTACGACACGACGTCCTTCTGCGCGACATTGCGCCGATTTAACACTCGATGAGCATACGAACGTAACGCCCAGATAATCGATTGCCGGATCGTCGCGCGGCTTGTTACACTGTCAGGTCGCGGGAAATACTCGACGTGACGAGCTTACCCGTCAGCTTCTCTGGGAACGCTCGGGGGGGTCATATGATCTTCGGGTAATAAACGAATTGAACGCCTCGATATATAAACCGAGCCGGTATACGTTGCGTTCAATAAAATTATCCATCATCTAGTAATCGATAAATATAGCGCCGCATAAATTGCCGTGTGAATAAAACCAGAGTGAGGTTGAATAATGAAATTTAAGCAACGCGGAATTAAAGTAAACGTCGCTCGAATTATAAATCATTTTTGCGGTCGGGCTAATGCCCGTGCTAGAAAAATGTTTATGAAGCACGTGAAATGAAAAATAATATGCGTTGATTGTGGTTCGTCGTGATTGATGAACGGTAGCAACTGTTGAAACAATAATGCATTCCCATCGACGAAAAGCCATATTTATATTTCGAAACGCTCGATTAAGTTTTTAAAACTGTGTGCTTTAACTGTGCTGAAATAAAATTGCAATTTCTCATTTTTAAGTTACGCTTATCCCGTCATGCATTGGTAATTTCAAGTAAACTTCTGAAAGCCATTCTTGATCCGCGAATCCATTTAACGGGTAATTTATGAAAGTGAGATAGGCAGGATCACTCTTCGCTGGCTCTCCGACGGCGCTTATGAGTTATGAATTCCGAGAGTTCGCCTCTAACTCCCGATATCGCGGACGCACCGTTGAGTTCTTTATAGGGATATCTGACTCCGATAAAGCGCGGATATCTCGTAAAAGATGCACCACGCGCGCAAGCGATACATATTGCATTCGAGGGGGCGCGCGCGCGCTCACGGTTTTGCGAACCTCTCGTAAATCTCCGTTCGCTATTTATCGAGATTTATTCAGCCAAACACTCGGCGCGTCGTCGCCGCCGCCGCCGCCGCCGCTCGCGATATGGTTCACCAGAGTATCAAAGCGGAATTTTCGCCAGTCTCTCGCCGCTACCGATCTTTGTCTACAATAGTCTACATCGAGGACATAAGTTACGCGTACGCGTTTTTGCAAAACGAATTCTACGACAACCAGTGAAATATGCAGCACGAACAGGGTTTCTTCGGTATGATTCTTCTTCCGATTGGGCGTTTTCGTGACTTATCACAGTGAATAGAGTCAAGTATCTCTAATTTATTGGTACGATATCTTACAGAACAGAAAAATGCTACAAGGCACGTTAAAATAATTATGATAATTAACGATAAACGATGTTTCTGATCTTCTTCGTGACTAAGAGTAGAATAAAAAGAATCCAAAGAAAGTATATCCAAAGAAAAATATCTACAAGAAAGCTTTATTTATTAATAGATGAATAGAGAATAAGGGAGAGAAAAAAAAAGAAAGTAAATAGGGAGAGAGAATAAAACTCTTTATCTTTCCTCTTTTACATTCTGTATTAAAAAATCCGTCGGAAAACTATTAATATGCATAATCCGCGTGTTTCTTTTCTCTTCGTATTATCTCACGCATTCCTATGCGGAATAGATGGGAAAGCTTCATTGTCGTTTCAATTCACGCGGCGCACCGCGGTGCGCAGATGGGAAAATAAAACCCGGCTCTTTATTTTATCTACGTGCTACATTCAACATCTCGATGGATGTTAAACCGTGTTCCGCCGATCGCCATGTTGAGCATTCTGCAGCGACGGAATTCTCTCTCGGCTATGAACGAGTAACGAGCTGCAACTTGACTCGAGCTGCACGTTCTTCCCCGCTCCTTCCACCCTCCTCCTGCAACTAATGTATGTAACGTCAGGTCCATCGTTATACTCGCGAGGGATCATTAGTGCGGGAAGAAGGCGAGAAGCGCGCGAGTTTGTACAACTTAGGGCGAATTTACGCGTTTCACTATTGGCAACTGTGCTGAATAAATTATTTAACACGCAGGAAGCGAATCGCGTAAACGATGTTTCCGCAAAAGTAGCGTCGTATTTTCTGCTTTCGCCTCATAAAATATGTAAAATACACTTCTCTGTTTGTACCTACGGATTATTTAAATACCTTGAAATCTATTTTTGCTAAGCAAGAATCTGATTTCACATCTTTTCTATCCGATGTTTTAAAAAACGTCTGTTTATTTAAAGAACTGTTACATTAAAATTCGATCGATTACATTAAAATCGAGTCTACTTCGAAAGAAAGAACAAGATTATACTATCTATTCATATCTGGAGCTTAGTTTATGAAGATATATTTTTAATTGCTTAATTGAATGAAAAGTTGGTATATATCTAATTATTCTATTTCGAATAATTTAGCCAAAGATCGATTGGATTTTATACAAATATCGTCACATTTTCAATGTCTTAATGAAATTGCTGTGAAAGGAGAATATATCTTTATTTAAAAATCATCTTGTTCAAAAATGGCAGAGTTCTATACACATCAGACTTCCTGCGGAACGTCGTCAAGTTGAGAAGTATGTCGAGAGCAGTCGCGCTTTTCGTTCGCTTAACGGCTCCGTCATGTTTCATATCTCTGGCGTACGCGCGGTATGATGGATAGGAGAGCACGCGATTAGCAGCTCGCTGTCGCCTTCTCGAACGAGAACATCCTTAATTAGACAGAACCAGGTCGCCAAACAGATAGGAATATCTCGCATCGATCGAGAGATTCTGATAGATTTTAGACACGTTTTTTAAAGGTTGAGTTTATAATTTAAAATTTAATTAGATGGTTCATTTTCAGAATATATCTTTCGAGTTAATTTGCTTTAACATGTTTATTTAATAAGCTCCTGAGATATACGTCGCGATGTCTTGGCAGTTGATTAGTGATACAATCCCATCGCAAGTTTCTTGTCGCTTTAGATAAACGGTAATGAACTGTAAAATGAACTAATATAAATATAACGTGCATTAATATTAAAAATATTTTAATTGCAAACAAAAAAACAGTAAAGTTAAGTTGAAGAAACAGAGATGCATCTTAGAGGAAGCTTCGTCGTGTTTAGGGTTAAGTGTTACTCGATTTCCATCGATTCAAATTCTTCCACGAAGAGTCACTCTCGGAGATCGAAACTTTCAAGTTACCTCTCCCTGGAGAATCTGTATTCGCCCCAGTTTTATTATCGAAAGATCCGTCTCCTTGAAGAATAAAATTCTAATATAGCGTCCTATTGAGTCACTCAATTTTTAGGATGGTCACTAGAGAATTTTCTCGAAAATCGTTTTCGGAGAACAAAACTTCTGACCGGATTCTCATTAATAATCATCGTGCATTGAAGTTTTACTTTCGTGAACGATAAAACTCTCAAGTATGTAGACTAAGCTCTTTTTTTACGCTAATTTTTTCGTCGCAAAACAATGAGTTTTAAAGAACTAGATACTGTTATCACGCGAGCTTACGTTTTGTCACGTCATATTACATTCTGCACGTAGCGATAATATTGGTTTTCTGGAATTGATATAAAAAGGTCGAAATTGGACAACTGTGTAATTTGTACTTACAGATTGAATTATTTAATATAGATTAAAATAATGCATTTTATTGGAATTGCGTGATATTGATGATCGCCGCGCGTAATATTACATCATATAATGCCTTTTTCTGATGCAGTCCACATATTTTTGAAAAATCACGTCACGTTTTATCGCTTTAACACTTTACACATGAGATATACACGTAGTATTCGACGGAAAAATCATGCATACCGATGCGTATCAGCACATAAAACGGGAAGAACAGGAATAAAATTGGAGATTAAATGGGAGATACAAACGCGTGATAACTTTATTAACGCTATTACACATAATATCCTTATCTTTACGCGCGTCAAATTCTTTTCCTTTTTACAACGGTCGTGCCTGGGAAAGGACTTGGATTCGACGCGAAGAGCACCATTACGAAGTATCATCTACACGTCAATGATTTCCATCGAGCCGGAGTCCGGAGTTCGAATACCGGCGGTTGTTTGATGGTATTCCGTAACATGTTCTAACTAAATACACTAGCGCGGCGTTTTAGGCGTTTATTTGCATTCTACTTTCACCGCTTCTTGTGTTTTTTTTTTATCCGCCCTCGCCGTGACGGCGGCGGTCGAGCGAATTTGAAGCCTGCACTTTCTCCGCTCGCTCACTCGCGCAATTCGTTGGTTTTGCACGTGCGCAAAATCAACACACACACACACACTGGTCTTCCGTCGGCGGGATTTAATTTAAACGAATTCCGGCGAATCACGAAGGTCGACGTTTGCAACGCGGTATATTGCCATTCCTGAGCGGCACGTCGGAGAGCACGATCAAACGAACGAGACGTGCCCTCGCCCGGGACCGGGCGCGGGCTTATCTGCGATTTCGCCATGGATGGCAATCTGCCGCGTTCTCTCGGCGCTGCCTAAAGGATAAACGTCGCGCTAAGAAGGTCGCCCGGGAGAAAAGAGAGAAAAATGGAGGGTACGACGGAAGCGTTTGCGCTCGTTGCGGAGAGGACGAGAATGCGCGACGTACGGAATACCGAGGATTCTTATCGAGACTTCGCGCACGATTTATCGGTTTAATTAGAAAACGCTCCGTGTATTAAAACGCTTGGGTGCGAGTATTTGCTATGTTGTCAGCAAAATCTCGGTATATTGCGCCGGAGAGTTTTAGGAAGAAACACTTCTCGTAAAGATCTTCGAGAAAAGAGCTTTGTCCGAACTTTATCGAAATAGATAGCGCTTATCAGGATGTAAATAGGTAATATAAAGTAAAATGTAAGTAAATAATAAAATAAATAGATTAACGAGTAGAATTTAAAACTGCTTTTGAAAAAGTAAAAATTTATGATTTTTTTTAGTTATGTCAAAAAAAAAATCGCTTAAAAAGAGCTTAATGAACTCGGGACGTGATGAGATGTTAGGTTTTACTGTCGCAATGTTAAGGTTAAGGGTAAACGCGCACAGTCGATTAACGGACACGCTTGCCAAGAAGCAAGAGCACACGGGCACTCTCTTTTCGCGTCGTATTTCCGTGCTGGCACGCCTTCGTAAACGTGACACACACACGACCGCGCGATGTGGAGCACGTGCTTAAAGCCGAGACTTTTTCGACGATGCGGCAGCATCTGTCAGCGGATGGTATCCGTGGAAATAAAATAAACCTGCCGCTGAGAGAAACGAAGTGGTATGTGAAAAGGATAGATGTGGAGAGAGGGATGGGAGACACACGGTGAAAGCGCAGGAAGGAAGGAAGGAAGGAAGGAAGGAAGGAAGGAAAGGAGGAAGGAAGGAAGAGAGGAATGGGAAAAGCGCGACACACACACACACAGAATCGTGGATACCTACGCCTGTCTCCCCACACTGCCTGTTCCCTTCCCCTCGCGACCGACCCTCCGGGATTCTCATCGACCCTCCGCTGCTACCCTCCGGGATACGAGAACACGCTGAGATTTCCGTCGAAAAAGACGCGTGATATACGGCACGGCGCGAACCGTTTTGCTCGTTCGAACGCGAACGGACGCCGTCACGCGAACAAAACGATCCGCGAAAGAGTATAATTCAGTCGGCTATAAACCGCGCGGCAGAATTTCCACCTGGTTGGCCGGCTACGGACATTTTTAACCTTTAAGCGTGAAATATTTCGGGCGTAGAGAGCGTAATGCGAACTATGAACGCGCCAGGCACTCTATATACGTTGCAAACAACAGGCTCGCATTTTATGCGATTCTTTCGGGAGATATTTTTTGAAATTAAATTTGGTTGCGTGCATGAATTCCCGTAATTATGAAAATTGGGAATACTTCCGCGAATTTTTTTATGACGTTTTAAACTGTTGTATTTTCCCGTTGATATTTGCCGAAAAATATAAATTGCGATAATCCTGAATTTATGCAAAATTTCAATGCCATTAAGCATGAGCGTGCGTAATGATAGTAATCGTCAGTAATGGTCGCATCACAGGATGATATTGATTACCCACGTGTATTAAAATTCACATCGAGACCCGTCGAAATTCGAAAATTACGATGTATCAAATACGACAGTTTAAATTTATTGGTTTTTGGGCAATTCCAGAATTATTTGTACATTCGGAAAAATATAAAGGTTATTTAGAAAATGTGAAAATATGAGAGAGAGAGAGAGATATTCCGTAAAAAGGTCAATTACAAACGCGCAGCTCGATCAACCAGTTGAGACTTTGCATTTTAAGCTTAATTTAGATTTAAAACTAACTATAGTGGATTAATTCGTTTTATGGATAACTTTAAAAATTTTACTTATATATTCAACTTCTCTGAGAAATTCGTTGGCGAATGATACGTCTCACATTGCACGATTGCAAAGAATCAGTCTTTGAAATACCTCTTTCATTCCCTTCCGTCTATCCTTTCGGTCGAACGATCTGACTTTAACATAGCAGACGAACCCCATTCCAATATCCAAGTAGATTTTACAGGATCGCTAAGAAGGAATCCAATTATTGTTCACTTCCATGCACATCCTGCCATGATTATCCCTGTTATGCACAGGGTGGCGAGCAAATACGTACCAAGTTCGGGAATCTGTCTTCTTTTTCGCAAGATACATAGTTTTCTACGTCCAAACTACGAAACCTTGTAAACATCTTCAAAAGCGGTTGCTAACTGTGATTTATATTCATGAAGTAATTTGCAAGCGTTCATTCTGGAGGATTATTTTGCGTTGTATATTAACGAATTCGCGCTTTCTTTATGCCCCTATTTCGGCTTGCGTTTTCAGAGATTTTCATCATGTTAATAAACCCGATAAAATATTAAGACAAAATTGAAACAAAATATAAGATTGATAATATAATATCTTGAGATTTAATCAGTCATTTTGTAATAGCAAGAAATGGCAGGGAGAAAATATTATGAATATATTACACGAAATATTTCCCTTCGTCGCTCGTTGAGAAAATCTTGAAAATCAGATTTTATCTAATTTGAGATAATTTGACACATAAACGTATTCTTTCAAGTAATCGCAGTGACTTAATTTTTAAAATATATAATATATTTATTTGTAGCGAATTTCCTTCGCGTATTTCCTGAAAAATATGACATTTCAATTTATGTCCTTTACATCGAACACTAAAGATTTCCAAGTCTTACAGCGACATTTGTATCAGTCCCGTAGAACTCGTCGCCTTGCTCGAAAAACGTTGCCCTCGTTTCACCACTTCGCGTTTTTCCGAATACCTCGAGCGAATCCGTACACGCACACAGACGCGAATGGCCAAAGTTATCTGGTCACGTGCGTGCGTGTAGGTATATCGACGCGAGCGATAAGACTTGCGAGCGAGATCATTCACTCCGGCTTAAGCTTCCAGGCTTAAGTCCCGCTTTCCCTCGCCTAGGACGGGTTATATTGCTGGCACTTTATTTCGGAGGACCTTCGTCCTCGACGTTATCGCACCGGGATCCAGCTTGACTATCGATCGCGTCCGCCGAGACTCCTCCTCGCTTTCGTCCTGCCTCCACGCAAGGCCGCCTCTCTTCGGGCGCGCAATCCTTTCTACGGTGTGCACCCTCGCGCTACATACACACGCGAGTATACCCGAGAGACCGGATTAAGCGAATCAGGTTGGTGGATTGAATTTAATATGGTGATTACGTCCGACGAAAACGCGCGGCCCGTCTTTGCTCGAAGGAACTCCGCGGGAGGAAAGCGCCTCGCGCGGAATTCAATTCGCGCTAGCGACGGGCCTGGACTGGGTGTCAGCTTAATTCGAGCAGAAGACAACAAGGGATTGCCATTTAACCCTTTGTAGTACAAAATAATTCGGAGGAATGAAATAAACGTCAAGTAATTTGTCTTACATTAAAAGATGTCTTAATTTATATTTAATGTAACAGTTTCGTAAAATTATATTATTTTGCAATTTGTAAAGATAAGTAATTCTCATAAATTAAACATTTAAACGTATAATTAGAGGAACTTTGCCATTTTGTGGTGTTTCGTGAATTTCTGAAAATATAATTTAATAGTTTGATATAAAAAATAAGTGCTCTCAAACTCGAAAACTATCGCGGCGGAGTCCATTTTTCCTTACGTAATGTATGATAATCAGAGAAATATTTAGATATGTTCAGAATGAATATAATTAATCTAGTTGTCAGGTTATAGGCATCTATATAGGTTCTATTTATGTGATAGGTGAGTAGTTAGAAACACGTACCTCCTTAATTAGTCCTGGCTAATTGACCATTTGAATTTTTCCGCTTTCTTTTGTAACGTAAGCACGTACATGCAAAGTATATCACTTAATGCTTAACTATCATAAATGATTAAGTGGTAGCGATTTATGTCAGTACGTCCCGCGGTTTTTTAATGGATCGTACTACGGCACCAATTAAAGTACCTCGATAAATCACCGAGAGATAATTCTACAGGTATTAGAGATATATTACCGCGTCGTTACGAGATCGTTACATTTCTGCTAATTGCACCGCAATACAGTTCTTATTTTCATTGCTTCTGATGTAAATATGTGCATACAAAACCTAAATAATTGTCAGAGAATGTAGTTTTACTGAAATTTAATTAAATATCAGCCAGTTTAAATAAATGGTTTGATTATCCATATCGATTTTGGAATACATACGCGTTCATGCAATAAATTTTGCAGATATATATTTTATATTTATTTTATATCTCTAATTTTTATTATAAAATTGTAAAAATATTTTTATGTGTCCCCTCTTTCTCGTATATTGCTACTTTAAAAGTAAATTTATTCAGAAAATTATGTTGAAAAATTTATCTGATCACTTTGTTTTAATTGCTAAAGAGGAAAAACATTTACGATTGCTCACGTCGATTTCTGTTCTACAGAAATTAGAATTCGTTAAATAATCGATCTTGTGGTTCGTGAAATCGTCATTCGAGTAAGAAACAGGCGCCAACAAATTAAACCCATTTTGCCAGCGGAGATCATCAGTATTCGCGCGGCAGCCTTTTTACCAAAACTTATCCGCTTTAAGAAGTTTCTCTGTATCTCCGGGTAACGAGTGCGCGCACACACCGGCTTCACAAACCGGCCTTTCCTTCGTTAAGGCTCGCCGAGCGTGCCTCCTCGAGGCTCCGCCATCGTTCGCTGCGAATCGTAAACGTAATTTAACTTGCGTCGCGCCTCGAAATACCTCGAAGTACCTCGAAGAGCGAGAGAGAAAAGGAGGCGAGTAGCGAATAAGATAGGAGAGAAGGACAGAGAGAGAGAGA
>NW_027250109.1:0-43650 GCF_030848795.1 Temnothorax nylanderi
TTGTGGATGACAGTGACAAAGTCTTATCGTTTACTAAATCCTCGAGTCCATTCATTGCGGGACATGATTTGCTGGAAATGTCATTCTCTCTAATTCGTGCGTTTGACTCTGAGCAGTCTATGCTGCGGCGTAGTTATAGGAACCTTGATACCTCTGCGTTCCTTGAGCATCTTCATTCCATAGCTGTCAATGTTCAAATTTTGAATGTGACTGACGTTGATGAGGCTTGCTCTTGTCTGTCATCTATATTGCTTGATGTGCTAGATGTGTTTGCTCCTGTTCGTAAATCAGTGATTAGGAAGCCTCCTGTTCGTTGGCTCACTGATGAACTTAAATCCCGACTTCGTACACGTAATCAGCTTTATAAGCAAGCCAAACGTTCCAATAGTCTTCTTGGCTATGTTAGATACCGACATTTTCGCAATCAGCTTAACACTGATATCAAGCGCGCCAAGAGTGATTTTCACTTTGCCTCCCTTACCAATTTAACCGACTCTGCTAAATTGTGGAGGGAACTTGCTCGTCTTGGGCTTGTCAAGTCTACGTCGGTTTCTCCTCTCCATTTTTTCTCACCAGATCAACTGAATTCATATTACGTCTCTGTATCTAACGCTTCATCACGTTGCTCATACATCAACTTTATGTCGGCCATTGCTTTAATTTCCAGTCCTTCTCAATGTTCAAGGTTTTCTTTCTCTACTATTCAGCCTGATGATGTATACAAGCTTATTATAAATGAACCTCTTCATTCTTTCGCATCTGGCCAAGACGGCATTCCGCTTTACGTTCTCCGCATAGCCTGGCCTGTCATTTCTGAATGGCTCACTTCACTGCTTAATTGTTCACTTCAATCCTCTGTATTTCCTTCACTATGGAAGCGTGCGGTGATCCGTCCTCTCTCGAAAATTCGTACTCCTCTGTCTCCATCTGATACTCGTCCTATTGCTAACCTTCCTGAAATGTCCAAAATCCTTGAACGAATTGTGACTTCACAGATTACTGACTATTTGAACAAGCATAATCTTTTGAATCCGAGACAGTCTGCGTATCGCTCAGGCTACAGTACGCAGTCTGCACTTTTACGCGTCTGTGATGACATAAAAAAGGGAATTGATGATAGGCTTATCACAATTATGATTCTCTTCGACTTTAGTAAAGCCTTTGATACTGTTCCACATCTTCGTTTACTTATAAAGTTGAAAGAATTGGGATTCTCTGATGAGGTCCTTGTGTGGATATTCTCCTATCTCACTGGCCGCTCTCAGGCTGTAATTGATGATGAAGGTAATTTCTCGGAATGGTTGTTCACTTCGTCTGGTGTCCCTCAAGGTTCTGTGCTTGGTCCTCTTCTGTTTGCTTTATATATTAACGACATAGGCGGTTTTCTGTCGTTTGTGTATCATATGCTTTTTGCTGACGATATACAAATATATCTTCAATGTTCTCGTGCTGACATTCTCCATGGTCTTAAAATGATTTCTACTGATGCGAACGCTATTTTTAACTATGCAAACTTGAACGGTCTCAAACTTAATCCTGCGAAATCTAAGGTGATAATTTTCGGCAGTCATTCTTATGTTAATGATATTGACTGCCATGGCTTACCACCTGTCATTGTTGGCCAAACACCTTTACCCTTTGTTAATGAAGTCAGGAATTTAGGTGTAATTTTTACGTCCAACCTGTCCTGGAGGAAACACATCCTGCACATCTCACAAAAAGTTCATTTTTCTTTGCATAAACTCAAGTTTAATAGAAATTCTCTTTCTACGAGGTTAAGGATAAGGCTGGTATTAGCCCTAATTATGCCACACATCGATTATTGTTGTTTGGTCTATCATGGTTTAAGTGGTGAGTTAAATACCTTATTACAGAGACTTGTAAATTGTTGCATCCGCTTCATCTTCGATCTCAAGAGAGATGAACATATTACTCCTTATAGACGCCAATTAGGTTGGCTCTCAGTTGAAAACAGAAGACTATATTTTCTTGGTTGTCAAATGTATCGCATACTTCATATGTGCTCCCCTTCTTACTTGCGAGAAAATTTCACGTTGCTTGATCCGCTCTTGAGGAGATCTGACCGCCTTCCTCATGCATCTCATACATTTCATATTCCTTCACATAGAACAACTACCTACAGAAACTCATTTTATCTTTCTACTATTTATTTCTGGCACTCACTTCCTGTTAATATCACCTCTACTTCATCATTCCCTACCTTTAAAAATCTTCTCAAGACATTTCTGCTTGCTCGAGAAACTGGGTAACTATTCTTACCTATGTCTTCTGTTTTCTCCTGTACTCCTGTTTGTTGGTTCTTTGTTATAACTATACTGCGTATATAACTGGTAGTTGCGTTGGTTATTATCGTATTGTACAAATTGCACTCTATAGTTAAGTTGTCTGTCTCCTATGCGAGCGAGAGCATGCGTATTTCTTTGTACTGCATTACTGTATCATTTTTTATGTTGGTTCTTTGTTATAACTATACTGCGTATATAACTGGAAGTTGCGTTAGTTATTATCGCATTGTACATATTACACTCCATAGTTAAGTTGTTAGTCTCCTATGCGAGCGAGAGCATGCGTATTTCTTTGTACTGCATTACTGTATCATTTTTTGCCCTTTAGCCTTGCTTGGGCATATTATTAAATCAAATCAAATCAAAATCAAATCTCTCTCTCTCTCTCTCTCTCTCTCTCTCTCTCTCTCTCTCTCTCTCTCGGGAGTTCTTAAGCTTTAAATTGAGATGTCAATGATTACTGTACGATTATTAGTTTCGAAGATATAAACGTTCAAAGTGTGACATGTTTTCGTTGCATCTACAAGAAATTTAATTAAACTTTCTAACGCTACTGTATCTAAACGGTAAAAAATAGAGAGTTCGGACTTGTTTTATCATAAATGGGACTTCTTAAGCTTTAAAATGAGATGTCAATGATTACTCTACAATTATTAGTTTCGAAGATATAAACGTTCAAAGTGTGACATGTTTTCGTTGCATAGTCGCGTTCAATTGTTTCATCCGTGGGTACCCTCCCTACCGCGGAGAAAGACGTAGTTCTACGTCAAAATTATTTATAATAGACAATTGAGTATAACATTAAAATTAAATTATATTCAAATTATTTAGCATATTAATTTTTATATAATTTATTTGTTTTTTAAAGATGAGACTGACCCTGAGATAGAAATTAGCATTGAATGGTTAAAAAAGAATCAAGTACCATGGGAACTTGTAGTTCAGCATTGGTGTAAAACATTTAACATTTGTCGTGAAAATATTGAAAGGTCCAAAGAAAGAACTTTAGTTGACATCTTTATAGAATGGCCTATATTGAAGCATCCAAATGGCTACTCTTTAATAATTGAAGATTTTAAATGTATGGATTTATCAACGAAAACGTTAACAATGGATGAATGGGAGAAGTTTTTCCAACAAATTAAAAGTTGGGTAATATTAACTCACAAAGATGATAATGCAAATGCTTTAATTGAAACATTACATGATAAGGATGTTAATAATGGTAAATAATTTTTGTTATTAATATTTTCTGTCTCCTTAAAAAATATATTTAAGTAAAATAAAAATATTAAGCTAATTTTGTTCATAAAAAATTTCGTAAAATTTGCATATCTCTGCAATAATCTTAATTGTGACATATATTGTACAACTCTGAATAACATAAAAAATTGTATTCATCATCTATAAATAGTTTAAAATTTTCCTAATACGTATATACAAAATAAAGTAGTTTTCCGAATATCGAATAATATGGATATAATAAAGTTTATTTCATTAATTTTTATGCATAACACGGGTTGTAAATAAACAGTTTTACATTGGTTTTTGACTTCAATGCAAAGTGTATTCTTATTTTGTTTTGCGTTAAAGTTGAAAATCCTCTAATATTTTATTCATTACTTTTTCAATAAAGCATATAGGCTCTCTAGATTAATACAATGTGAATAGGTGAGGCAATTAGAGCCAAGCGCGGTAGTCAAAGCGCAAAACAATTTAAAAGTAATAAATAGATATATTAACGAACGTTTCGACACATTTTTCGTGTCCTCTTCAGCGTTAAAAGTTACATAGTCAAAAACGAAGATTTACAGAAAGTCGAGTATAAGGCGTAGTCATCGACAAATAAAGTATAAAGGACGCAGTCCAAGAATAAAATTAAATCAGGATGTACCATAGTCGAAAGCCCGACATGCCGGTGTGCAATCGCTCCACATCCATCTCATCCTCGAATAATCTCGCCAGGTTGAAAGACCAAGTGGGTGAAAGATTCGAACCATGCCTGTACCATTAACGAAGTCACGATGTGGCAAGGGCGTAAATTATCTATGTTGATTAGATGACTAATGAATTTACTTACGGAGCAACTGCAGACCAGAATATCGCACCGCGAAAGCGACAAACGCCTCACATTGTAACGAGCTAACCGTTCGACGCGTCGCGAGTGAGTGAAGCATCGGTAGGAAGGTTAACACAATATACACCGAGGGAGGGGATAGATTATCGTATACAGTCGTTCTAAATTTTTGACAGTCTCTCGATCACACTTAGATACGTGTCAGGCAGACCCTCAGCATCAGTCTGCAAATTCAACCCTTTCGCCTGCCTTTTTATACATATCATCTCAGAAACTGAACGTTTATAATAATAGGATTCGTGGTCTAAAATTTCAACGTTCTTCCAATCGAAATCGTGATTACATTCTACTCTATGCTCGGTTATGACAGAATGATTCGGAGTATTCCAATTAATATGATTACGATGCTCCCTAATTCTAGTTTGCAATTGCCTACTAGTTTGGCCCACGTAAGAAGCATCGCAATCATTACAATTAATCTTATATACTACGTTACATTTATTAGACCGTGGAAGACTATCCTTCTGCGCCTTGATGAATGTGCGCATCTTATTTAGGCTGTTATACGACAGTCTCACGTTCAATTCCCTTATGGCGTTCTTAAATTTTTCTGTAATCGTCGGGATGTACGGTAAAGTGAAAAAAGGAGCAACCTCCTCTTCATTCCGTCTCACATTCGTATTCGAGTCTCTGTTAAATAAAAACTTAAGACGCTCGCGCAAGATCCCATAGATGAATTCCAGTGGATAACAATTATTAAGTAAGATTCCAATGACCAGACTGAGATTCTTAGCATGCAAGGACGGGTGCGATAACAAAAATGCTCTATCTATTAAGCCTATGGCCGTCCCTCTTTTTTGGCATACCGGATGCTGCGACATAAAATTTAGATACCTGCCAGAAAAAGTTGGTTTATGGAACCAATCAAATGTTAGCCTATTGTTGTTCAATATCATCGTGATCTCCAAAAAATTTAACTTATCATCTTCACCGATTTCTATGGTGAATTTCAGCCTAGGATGGAAGGAATTAAAAACATCTAAGGTATGCTGCAGCAAAGTCGACGGTGCCGCCAGTGTTATGTCGTCAATGTATCTTTTATAAAAAGGAGGGATGTATTTTAAGGTGCAAAGAGCTATAGTTTCCAAATCCTGTAACACAATGTCAGCAGCCAAGGGGGAAAGAGGAGAACCCATGGGAACCCCGAAAGTTTGCCGATAAATTTTCCCATTGAACATAAAAAAGGTGGAATTTAATATCAGCCTGACCGCAGTAAAAAACTCCGATTTCGGTATATTGCAATTTTTGGCAATAAAATTCCATCTGACCGATATGCTGTCCAGAACCCTTTCAATGGGTACATTCGTAAATAAGGAAACAACATCCAATGAGATCAATTTGTAGCCATCGTTGACATGTATGCTCGCAAGTTCTTCCACTAAATCGATGCTATTCTTTACAAAGCTGCGGGCTATCGGGAAGCTTTTGAACATTATACGGTGGAGGAAGGAGGCCAGATCATATAGAGGGCTATTTATAGAGGATATAATAAGTCTAAAAGGGCAATTAGGTTTATGGATTTTAGGAAGTCCGTATGCCCGCGGTAAATTCCCGTCACTACAATAAAGAGATTTGTGCATTGATCCTGTAATATAATTCGCGTTCTTCCACCTAGTTAGTAATTCTCGTGAGCTTGAAATGAGTTTTTTCGTGGGATCCGTCTTGATGGGTAAGTAAGTGTTTCTATCATTTAACATCGTTTCAATTGCCGCAATATATTTATCTTTGTCGAGCGCGACTGTTACGTTCCCCTTGTCAGCCCTCGTGAGAATTAAATTCCTGTTATTGTTGAGAAATTTTTTAGTCGCGGCTGATAATTTGAGGATATTGTTATTAAAATTGTTTCTAGGGAAAGAATAATTAGGAATATTGTTGATGATGGGTGCCAATCGATTCCTCACTGCAGTCTGCTTAGTAAGGGGAAACTTTATCAAATTATGTTCGATGCTCTTAATGAACTCTAACGTAAGATATTGAGGCTTTGCCACAGGAAGGCTGAAATTATCACCCAGCTGTAATAGACATTGAATATCTCTCGGTATAGATGTCGATGATAGATTAATAAACCACTTATCATTGATTTCATTTAACGTTGATGGTGCTTCACTAACCGAATCCGGACTAATTACGACCTCTATCAAGGAATGGTCCGGGGGGGTCTGCAGAGGCTCAAAGGAGAATTTCATGCTTTGCTGTGTGGGCGGGATACTGCAAAAATACTTAATCCGCATGCTATTTCTAGACTGGTCAATGGATCTCGAGACAAGTAACGTAAATTTCTTGTCAATCCTAGCCCGTTGACTAACGAAGAATGAGTACATCGGCCCGCATTGTCTATTAAAAAATGAGTTACAAATGAACATCGGTATGTCTCCATATAACGAACTCGAAATTTTGAAAATTTGTGAGTGCGCAAACCTAACATAACAAAATGTGTCATTAAGTTCGATATGCAAAAGTTGCCTGGCGAATTACTTTTTGTTATCTTAAAAAATTTTAGTGGAGTGATTAAAGTAACATATTAGTAATGAACATTTTTACCTATCTAAAACTACTAATCCAAGAAAGTACCAGATAAACTTTCAGACTATTAACATAATGTTTTAATAGATAATAAGTGGCTGCCAATTTTTTTGTAATTTACTCCAAGTTATTTTCTTCATAAGACATGTCAGGGTCAATATTATTGCGAGAAAGGCAAAGGAAAAATATTATCTAATATTTATTACCTAATTTTTTTACTAATGTACAATAATTTTTAATATATTTTATTTTTTATTGTCTTAGATGGAAAGGCAGCTTTACAAATAATGATATTATCACACCTGATTCCTCCTAAGAAAATGATGCGTTGTAATAAAAAATTTTGGAAGCCATCCATATGGAATGCAAAAGATAGCATGATAAAACATGCAGTGGTTAGCATTATATTATTAATTGTTTTTTATCTTTTATTTATTTCGCTAGCTAAATGTTCAACTTAACACATTCTTTGCTAATGATGTTGATTTTTATATATAGAGTGCTCCGTTTTTTTCTTATTTACTGAGAAACACTAAATACCTGAACATTTACTTGCTATTAACTTTTTAATAAAGAGCGCACCAACTAAAACCTTTTACACATTGCTCAAAATGCTGACAGTGTATGTCTAAGTTAACATCATTGAAGGATATACATGTAAACAGATTGGATGAAATAGTTTTCTTCCAATTATATTCAAAGAGAATGAAAATTACGATGTAGTTTTGCAATTTTAATTAATTCAAGATATAGTTGAAAGAAAACTTTCAATTAATCTGTTTGTGAGTGTACGTTAAAGCTAAACTTTTATCATATATTGTAATACAATTTAAATATTTTGTCTTTTTGATTTTTATTTTCTTCTCATACTTTGATGTGTTTTACATTTGAGAAATATTACATGAAAAATCCGAACAAGCATAAGTAAAAACAATAAATTCTTATTTCATATCTGTTTTTTATAGCAATAATTATTTATTTATTTTCAGATTGCTGGTGATGTCACAAGAATAAGAGAAGAAAGAACACAACAATGTAAAGAACTGAATACGACGATTCAACCGTATATAATCATTGTAGGACCATCGTTAAAAAATATCCAGAATTCATATGTCTGCATTGATGATGTTCTGTACAATACTTCTTCGACTGTGGAAGCTATCGACGTTTGTTTCAAGGCGTTTCATGTTCTTCAACTCAATTACCCTGCAGCAAGTGAACATTTATGGATAATAATACAAAAATGTATCTATACATTTACTACTAAATGGGATTATGTTATTCCACATATACAACATATTATTAATAAATTTGAAAACGAAGTTGAGCCATCTACAAGTAAGGACATACAGTCATTGGAGTAAATTCAGGTTGGAATATAACTTACTTATTTTTTATTTAGGTCTAACTTAAGAAAATCTAAAATGCTTCGATGCATGTTTTGTTCTCGTTCTTTTTTATCTATGAATTATTTAATGGCACACATTAAATTTAATCATAAGTCCCATTTAAATTCCGAGGTTAAATGTAATTTCGAAAAATGCTCTCAAGTATATAATAATATATATTCCTTAAAACGACATATTTTATCCAAACATAAAAGTAATTATTCGCAAAATGTTTGTAAAGAAAGTTGTATGCAGAGAACAAATGTAAAGTACGCTGTAAATGATGCTGTAAATGATGCAAATAACATTTTTCATGAAAAGTGTAATAATATTATTGAAATAATCTCAACTACTTGCAACACAAATAATGATATGAATATAATAGATTTTAAGAAAAAGATTAATGAATCTGCTACTCATCTTGTAATAAAATTGTATGCTTATGGTACTTTAAATCGTAATATGATTCACGAAATTATTAGAAATTGTTCTTCATTTTATAATAGCATTTGCTTTCAATTTTTAAAAACAAAATATGAAAACATAGACGGTTTATGTAATATATTGCAGATAATAGAAAATGCGTTCGAAAATTTTAAAACTGAATATGTAACATTTCAATACTTACAAAATATAAAATGCTTGATAATGCCGTTAAGTAAAAAAATACATTCGTCTTTAACATTCGGTCAAATTGATAAAAGTAAAAAATGTAAAATATATCATAGAAAAATAACTATTGTGCCTATAAAAGAAGTTTTAAAAACATTTCTAGAAATTCCGAACGTCTTTTCCACAATAACTGCATATATTGAACAGTGTAAAAAAGACAATGCTATTGTTATTTCAATTATTCAAAGTACATTTTGGCAGTCTATTGAAAAGTTTGCTGGAGATAAAATTATTTTACCATTAGTTGTGTTTTTCGATGATATCGAAATAAACAACCCTCTTGGGTCACATAAAGGTGTAAATAAATTAGGTGCAGTTTATTGTTCAATTCCATGCCTACCTGATGAGTATGCAAGCAGATTAGAAAATATTTTCTTAATTCAACTTCATAATTATGTTGATCATAAGTATTTGGGAAATAAGATAATATTTAATCACATAATTGATATGATAACAGATTTAGAAAAAAACGGTATACAGATTACTGTAAATGGGGAAGAAAAAACAATATTTTTCACATTGAGTTGTATAGCAGGAGATAATTTGGGTTTAAATACTATACTAGGATTTTCAAAAAGTTTTAATTCAACCCACTGTTCCAGAATTTGTTTGGTTTCCAAAACAGAAATTCAAAAACAGGTGCGAGAAGATGTTAATATTATAAGAACAAAACAAAATTATACAACTCACTGTGAACAAAATATGTTCGGTATTAAAGAAAACTGTGTTTTTAATACTATTCCAAGTTTTCACGTAACAGAAAATTTGTCTGTTGATCCAATGCATGATCTATTAGAAGGAATTTGTCGATATGATATTGGAAAGATTTTGAATAATTTAATTAATAAAAATACATTTTTTACATTACAAGTTTTCCATGAAAGAATCCGATTTTTCAATAAAACTTCCTTTGGTGAAAATGTTGTTCCTCCAATACTGTTAGATTCTATACAAAAAGAGCATATAATTATATCAGCTTCAGAAATGAAAAATCTTGTTTTAAATTTGAATTTATTTATTGGAGATCTTGTTCCTGTCAATAACCAACTCTGGGATTTATATTTACTTTTGAGACAAATTCTATGTATTGTATTTTTACATGCTCTAAATATGGAAAATATTGACTTGTTAGAAGTGCTTATTTCTGAATATCTTTCTTTATATATTAAAATATTTCCTAATTCATTAAAAATTAAGCATCATAACTTATTGCATTATCCAAGAATTATGCGGAAATATGGGCCTTTAAAAATTATGACATGTATCAGATTTGAAGGAAAACATAAACAAATAAAAGAAAATAGTACAGTTTGTAGGTCACGAGTAAATCCCTCATTTACACTTGCTGTACGACATCAATTGCAGCTCTGTTACAGATTTTTTTGTAATGAAGGTTTTGCAGATCACGTATCTCTGGGAAACGTTATTTCGAAATTGCATTTAATAGACAGCTACAAATACTTTAAGAATCTTTTACCTTCTGATGACTTTAAAGACTACGATTCTGTAAATTGGATTATAATAAATGGGATCAAATATGATACTAATTCAGTACTATGCATAAATGTTAGCGATATTAACCCTGTATTTGGAAAAGTGAAACATATTATTATAAGTCCAACAAAGATTTTGTTTTTTATATTTACCAAAATAATAACTTTACATTATTGCCGTCATCTTAATGCGTTTGAGATAAAAGAAACGCAAGATTTAGGTTTTATATCTCAGAAAAATCTTCGTGATTGTTTTGTCTACTATATTCATGTTATGGCGGATAATAGAAGTTATATTCCAACAAATTTTTAAAATATTTGCGTTTTTATGTTATAAAAATTCATATTTTTTACATTTAAAAAAGGTAATATGCTTTTGTTTGCCTCATAAGACAATGTGTTAAATTTAGGTGCAATATAATGTTGCAATAATATGTAAGATATACAGTGTGTACTAAAAGTCGGGAAACGGTCAAATATTTCATAAACTACGGTTCATAAACTTTTGTCAGAAACATTTTTAAATAAAATTAATAGTTTATGAAATATTCGACCGTTTCCAGACTTTTGGTACACACTGTATGTATATGTATTTTGAGAAAAATATAACATACGGATCCACGATTTTAGATAATCAAATTATTTAGATATTGTAACCCTAATTAACATTTTGATTAATTACGATTTTTAGTTATGCATAATTGTGGGCCCAAAAGTGGGTTATTTACGTCTTCATTTTTCTCAGAGTATAGTAATACACATATAGAAAGAAAGTGATATTAACTTTTATTAATTGTTTGAAAAAAATAATTGGTTTTGTTTTTTACTCAGTAAATATGTGTATAATAATATGAACTAAAAATGTAATATGTATGTTAACTGCATATGAAATATACATAAATATTTTTGTATTTAACAACAATGTTTTAATTTAATAACTATATAAACCATTAGAAAAAATATTTTAAAATTATTGAACAAATATATATTTAAATATATTTTCAAACGTGCGTGTGTGTGTTGTGCTTGCATATAATATACATACATACGCCACATATATATATATATATATATACACATTTAGTTTTTAAATATATATTTGTTTAACAATTTGAAATATATATATATATTTATTTATTTCACAAATAAAATTTTTATTTTATTTTAATTAATCATTTATTTGAATACATATTTATTTTATTAAAAATAAATTAAAAGTTTGCTTTAGAGAAATATTTTGCTGAATCCAAAGAAGCTGTTCGCAAATTAAGTAAGGATTTTTTTGGGTGATATAATCCTTACTTAATTTGCAAACAGCTCTTTCGGATTCAGTAAAATATTTCTCTGAAGCAAACTTTTGATTTATTTTTAATGAAATAAATATGTATTCAAATAAATAATTAGTTAAAATAAAATAAAAATTTTATTTGTGAAATAAATTATTACTACAATTATGAATAGTATTTTTTAATTAAAAGAAATATTTTATTTATTAAAATAAATAATTTTTTAAAAGAAAAATTTTATTTTTACTTTGGAATAGAAATGTTTTTGATTTTCTATCATATTCATTTTACTCAATAAAATATTTACTTCAAGTATGAATATCATTCTTGATCTTAAAGAAATATTTATTTTATTTTATTAATTATTTTGTTTTTCGAAACTATGCATTTCTTTCTAATGAAAGATATTTCCTAATCTTCTGTTTATGATTTTCTTGATGCAATGAAATATTTGCTTCAACTATGAATATCATTCTTGATCTTAAAGAAATATTTATTTTATTTTATTAATTATTTTGTTTTTCGAAACTATGCATTTCTTTCTAATGAAAGATATTTCCTAATCTTCTGTTTATGATTTTCTTGATGCAATAAAATATTTGCTTCAACTTTGAACATCATTCTTGATCTTAAAGAAATATTTATTTTATTTAATTAATTATTTTGTTTTTCGAAACTATGCATTTCTTTCTAATGAAAGATATTTCCTAATCTTCTGTTTATGATTTTCTTGATGCAATGAAATATTTACTTCAACTTTGAATATCATCCTTGATCTTAAAGAAATATTTATTTTATTTTATTAATTATTTTGTTCTTAGAAATTGTCCATTATTTGTAATAAGAGATATTTTCTCATTTCCTGTTTATAGTTTTTTTATTTTAAAAAAATATTTATTAACAATTTGTATATTGTTTCCAGGATGAAGAAAATATTTCTTTCATTAAAGTTAATGTTAGTTTTGTCGTATATAAATATTTACTTAATTTATTTAAATAAGTACTTAAATTAAGAAAATGTATGCATTTAATTTAAGTAAATATGTCATTGGTACCCCTCAAATAAATAATTTTCTTGAATAAAGTAATATTTTTTTGGATCAAAATATTTTTTTTCTCAGTGTACTGACGCGTTTTTTGGCTTTAATGGCCAGAACTATTTGTTTAAACTATCAGGAACTCTAGAACTATTGAAAAGGAAGTCAGAACTCTCAATAATTTGTGAGTTTTCGCAAAATGAGACGCTAGCTTCACACACACGTCTACATCCTATCTTGAAATAGATTACCAAAAATGAATTATAATTGTCGAAATTTTCTCGCATTTTCTCGTATTTGTAGATACGACAAATTTGCACTTCAAAATTATAATGAAATGAACAAGATACGACATATTTATTTTTAAATGACAATAATAAATGTTATTTAAAAATAAATATGTCGTATCTTGTTCCTTTGATTACAATTTTGAAGTGCGTCGTATCTATAAAAATTGCGTTTTTGCGTTTGTTTCCCACGAATAATATCAAATTAAACAATATATATATAAAGCTGTATTTTAATTCCAAATCACTATACTTTTGAACAGTAAAGCAAACTATCTTGTTTGTTGCTTATCAACAAAACAAAAATTTACGAATCCTGTAAAGTGACAGTTTTTGAGATACGATCTCCCGAAAGATATCAGTCGATATACGATAGAAACAATAAAAAATATGAACAGGAAAAAATTTTGTCATCGTTGAAATGGAATTCGAACTTGTGAAGATCTATAAACGACAAAACATTTATGTTATTGAGTTATTGATTTTATTTTTACTGCCCAATCTATTGTAAGTATATGCAAAAGTTAAGTGAAAAAGCAAAACAAATGTAATGCGTTAAACATTATTTTAATGTACGTTGCTTTTTAGTATTATATTAAGTGTTATTTGCAATTGGGAACAAAGTTCTTTGAAAGTTTTAAACATCATCGCAGGTGATGACCATTACATGATTTATCGGGAAGATAAGTATAGGAAGATTTTTCAATTTTAAAATATTTATTGTTATTTTATAATAAAACATTACATTTACATTCTCTCACTTTATGAGATTTTACATTATTTTATATCACATTTTACTTTATTGATAATTGGATTTGCCCCAAAGAACCCTGTCTATTTTAGAACCCTCGCGTCTAACAACGAGACTTTGCTAAAATAAAAAATTATTGTTAGAGGATCAGAATATTCTACAGACATAATCCTCTAAGTCGACATTGATGGTTAGAGATACACTCTCTGAAACATTAAAAAAATATACTTTATAGCATTCTTTTATTCGATTTCTCGGCATCCAGAACATTTCTCCGTGGTGATAGTGGTAGGTAATGGCTACAATCAATTATTTTGAATATCCCTGACTCACATCCAGAAACTTGCAATTAGCTGGGTCAGTAGTAACAAATTTATTTGTATAAAGTACTTCAATTGATATATTAAAATAGTTTATTATCCGTCATCACAAGGAGATGCCTGGGGCGTCGAAAAATCGAATGAAACAAAGCCATTTTGTACATTTTTCTAATCTTTCAAAGAGTGTATCTCTGAACGGTATTAACTTACAATAAAGGATTATGTTTATACAGAAATATTTCGATTCTCTAACAATAATCTTTCATTTTAAGTCTCGTTACTAGACGCGAGGGGCCTAAAACTTTTATAAAAATGGGCAAAGTTCTTTGTAAGTGAGTTTAATGCCAAATTGGCAACAATTTGCTATTAATTTACTTACTGGATTATAAACACGCTGCTGTATTACAGACGGGTTGCAATCATATCTACCCATTAGATTATAGATATTTTGTACTCTAAACGGTAAGATACCCATGTGCACATATAGGTAGCAATTTACTCCATTTGCACGAATTCTTGTATGAACACAGTGCACAAGATGACACTAATGCAGATAGATGAGCGAGCGTATATTTTATTTGCACATTATAAACAGCGCTAAGCGCAGAATGCATTTTACTGCGGCGAGCGCAGAATGCATGGCATTTTGACAGTAGTCACTGCGGCGAGCGCAGAATGCATTTTAACATTACTTATTACGACGGTCGACTTTATGCTTAAAATGTAAAAATTAATTTAAGTGGAAAACTTTGAGTCATAATAAGTTGGGCCATAATAGACGATTTTACATATGTTTTATATTTCTCAGTTTTTGACATTTTGTCTTAATTTCTTTTGATCTTCTAGATGCTGTATTTATTCCTTCTCTTCCTCCAGTGTTATTTTTTTTGCAATTGCATATATTTTAACTCTTAACATAAAGTCTAACATTTGGATTCTATGTGGATAACACTCGTTATTCTGGTCAAACCAATGTTCATCTGCATGCTGGACGTGTTTTATACAAATTTCAAGAAACTTTTTCTTCACTTTATAACACGTATAATCATCGATAATTTCGAGAATTTTCTTCCTTTGAAAACTATAAATTTCCTTCAAAAATTAGTTATTAAGACTGTATATTTGACATTAAATTAATTATAATATAAGAACGCCATCAAGTCCGAGCTAGGATCTAAGTAGCAAATAATTTCCGTGTGAATTTCTAATACTATTTCCAACTAATAGTTAGGGAGCTGGGTGCCAAATCGGTATATGATTTGTTCATGTTTCATATCGATAGGGATTAAAGTTACATATCGATAGGGATTAAAGTTCAGATCAATACGAATCGATTTGGTCCAGTCAATTAAGATCCTACGTCGCTGCGTTTTTGCGTTACAGCGCTTCAAAATTGTAAAAAAAAAATAGGTACTAAATCATTTGCTCATGTCTGCCTCTGAGGCTGATGGTCAAAATCATCCTGAAAACGAAGAAAATCCATGAGGCAGACATCCAGGGCTCTGCATTATCACGTAGTTGTAAAAATGTAAAAAAAAAAGCTCTATTAAGTCATTTGCTCATGGTTCTAGTTGCGTCCATTCGATTCATTATGACTCCCTGAATACGAAAAAAATTTGGCAGACATTTTGCTCACTGATTTTGAACTGTACAATTTTTTGAAATTCAAGGAGAATCAAAGGAAAGCGGGTATTACGGCTGATTATTGTTATTATTAATAGTTTTAATATTATTATTTTGTTTAGTAATTTTTATTAACTCAACCCAACAGGTAATAAAAAAGTAAAAAAAAAGCACTTGTAGCTTGGCGCGAGTGTCGAGTTTTTCAAAAATATATTCAAATGGTCTGCCTTTGGAATATCAGAGGCCTGGATGTCTGCCTCATCGATTTTCTTTTTTTTTATAAGAAATCTAAACATCAGTCCAAGAGGCAGACATGAACACATGATATAGCACACCTTTTTTTTTAACATTTTTGAAGCGCTGTCAATTGACAACGCAGAGGCAACATGCTGGCAGACCATTTTTCTGTGGTCCTTCACATTGTCTTTAATCGAACAATTCAGGTCTGCCAAGTGTACACTTCATATACACTTTTTTAAATCATAAAAAAAACTTGAAAAATTGATTACTACAAAAGTCAGAGCCCTGGATGTCTGCCTCTTCGATTTTCTTCGTTTTCAGAAGGATTCTGAACATCAGCCTCAGAGGCAGACATGAACAAATCATATAGTACCCCCTTTTTTTAAAACAAATTCGAAGCGCTGTCAATTGACAACGCAGCGCTACCATGGTGGCAGACGCGGTCCTTAATGTTTCTTATGGTACAATTATCGCTATTAATAATGTCTGCCACATGAACAAATCATATAGAAATTTTGGCACCCAGCTCCCTAACTATAAACTGCGCGCCAACGAATTGTCGGTCTTGAAACACAGTTTTTCGTTAGAACAGTAAATTCACTTAAATAAATCGCAAATCGATTTAATTTTTGATGCTGATACAAATCGTATCTAACATCCCCCCTTTCCCCGAATATTACTGTAAAGAATTTATTGCGAAAAAATATTATCTCAGTCAGGGTTTTTTTGCAATAAATTCTTTACAGTAATATTCGGGGGAAGGTTTTTTGGGCTTTCAACTTGATGTGGCTTCTTAATAACTCCATGTAATTTGTATACTATAATTATTAATATTAAGAAAGTAAAAAAAAACGACCGCTGTGATTTAAATCAATAGAGAGGATAAATTCCATAATAAAAATGCTATAATTATTAATTAATGTTAATCTTATGATGTTAAACTTCCTTTTAATTTATTTCATCTTTCGACGGATTTTTTATGTAACGGGATTATTATGATGTATTACAGTTAATTAGAGGGATTTATTTGATTGATTGAAAAAGTCTTTGTAAAGCACGAAACGTCCCAGTTATTTTGACGGAATATTAAACTATATTATTTAGAATCCTGTTGTTCGGTTATTGGCTCTTGTCCTTGTTTTATCTAAGACATACGAGCTTTATCTACTTATATATTTTTTAATTTATACATATTAAAATTATTGCAATGTTAAAAAAACTAATTTTTTACATTATCTCATGACGGAAGAGCACCACCGTCTCGCGGTTTCCGTTGAGCAACAATATGTACGTAATCTATTCGTAAAAGTGAAATACACAGAACTGTTATTGCAAAAGTTTGTCCTTTAATTTTACTATATGTATTTTACAAGACATAGTAACTTGTGCCAATATCAAATAATTAATGAAATAAAATTGCTTAAAGTTTCCATGTGCGTAATCTATCAAGCCGGTAGAAGCAATTTTCTAATAGTAAACGTGGACGAGCGAGTAAGACGATCGGCTAGAATGCTGAAGGTCTCAAGTTCGAGTCCTGGTTTTTTTCTAACTTTTTTTGCATTTTTATTTTTTTAGGCAAATGAGTTGTTATGTAATACATATAAACTAGGAAAATTATTTGACAATCATTAACATTATTCGCATATTTTCTAACAACTTTAGATTTGCTCATAAAAAAATAAGAAATTATTTTCAAATTACAAAATAAGTTTTCTTTATTATTATATAATAACAATAGTATTGTTTATTAATCCTCGGTCTCAGCTTCATATATATATACAATATACAATAAATATCATAAATAATTAATTAATAAGTACAAGACCTAGGTGTGCGCGCGCGCGCGAGCGCGAGCGCCGAGATATTAATAAAGAAGCCCAGCACGATTCTCGCCGGCGACGCCGGCTCGCGGCTGACCGAGCGTCGAGCATCTGACATCACTGCTGAAATCTGGCATCACTGTATATTTAGTCCGGATTCGCACCAGGGGCAAAGTCTGTAGGTAAAATCGGGTATATTTAGTCCGGACTCGCACCAGGGGCAAAGTCTGTAATGTGATTTAGTCCGGACTCAATCCTAGGGGCAAAGTCTGTCGGTAAGGGGCAAAGTGTGTCGGTAATCAAAGCACGGAAATGCTGGTCTCGACTTTTGAGGGGCCATTGGCTATCTGTCTATTAATCTGTGCTTACGTATCGGGCAATTCGGACAAATGCGTTCCGAAACCACCACATATTCTACGTCTCACCCCCACTCTCCGGCAGCTAAACGATATACAGTTTTTCGCTTTTTTAAGCAAAACCGTGATCTAACAAACGTTTTAATTAGTATATTCGGAACTAACAAACGATTCCGCATCGATTGACCCCGGTTTGAACCGAAAATTGTAAAGAATTCTATATTTAATTACACATTTTATAATTATATAAAGCATTCATTTATTCATTTATGGCGTAACATTATTCTTGTAAGCAATAATTTTTTTCTAACCTGTAATAACCTCTATTTGACCTTTGTATATTTATCAATGTATATACATGTACGTATATAAATACACGGAGAGAATTTTCTCTTAAAATTTACCCTGAAATCACGGTAGTTGTGGGACAACATGTACCACCAAGAATTTTATGCGAGCTATTCTGATTAATATCTACCATAATAAAAAATATTAATATCTATTACATTAAAATATAAAATATGTTTGTGTTTAATGTACCAGCTCGCGCAGAAGCCAGGTCTTTTGATTTGATGAGAAAGCTAGATACAAAACTAAAAAGATGGACTGTTCAGAGATTGTGTGTTAAATGTACCAGCTCACGCATGAGCCGGAACTCAAGAATTGTTAAAAGGAGGAGACACAAACCTTATTTGACTGACGAGGAGAGGCTGTATATTTCTCAGTTAGATCGAATATCTATTTCTATCTGGACCATAAGCGAATATTCGAGACATACACGGAGATTACATCATAAGAAGCTGTGCAAAATACAAGTAAAGAACATGAAAAGATTAATATGGAACAAGCTTTTCTCATTAAAACTAAATATTTTCTATACTGCATGAATAAAACAGTTTATTCCACGACAGAATTGATAGCATGACTATCATCCTTATGCATACCTTGATGAAGTCAAGTCTGATCCAATTTAATCTATATCGAAAAGATTGTTCCTTTCAAATAACATCAGATAAAATAAACATTCATATAGGCAGCATCACGCATAACATAATACAATATTTATATGACGAATAGTCCTTCTGATATAAATAATATATATATCTTCCATAATATTGTATCAACGTTAAAGTAAGAAGTAATTGTTATTGTCGATATCTTTCTTTGCGATCAACTTCCTGTTAAATAACTGGTTAAAGTATAATTCAGTGAGTAATTCAATCATATATGTATAGAAGGACAATTCGTTGCAAACGACAACACAATCAAATATCAAGGCTTTTCAATATTAAGTATTCCCTTTTCGCATAGGAAGAACATTGGTAACGGAAGATAGAAACGTATCGTAAACACAAGAAAATGTAAGATTTGTCTAATGACAAGAATTCTCTTTTAAACCAGTAATAAACGAAGTGAATTAAAATGTAGATTATGCTTTATCGAACGTGACGCAATGTTCATGTATTTAAAGCGGCAGTTTTTTAATTCGGCGTACGAATTATACTGCGATAATACTCGTTCGATTAATGATTGAACTGAGCTCAGATTTCTACACTGTGAAGCTCTGCGGCTTCGCTCGGCGTACGAATTATACTGCGATAATACTCGTTCGCTCCCTGAAACCAAGATCGAAATGTAACCGGATGTATTTAATCCGTTACACATCGCGCTAATCGGGGATGAACTTTCCCCTTAAAGGATCTTTGGTTTCGTTAGAAAAGACAGATTTACCTTTTTACAGTAGAAGTGCTTAAATAAAGCGACTGAACCTTTGAATCAAGTATCTATCCGGATGAGGCCAGAAAAGATCGTGGTCTCTTTTTCCTGTGTGATCTAATGGCCGCTCTTTTTCTTGTACAGAAGGATGATGTAACAATGGCGGCGATCCCGTCCTTGCGGAAGCACGGGGCCGTTATGGCGAGACCTGATTTTACACCGGTATAGTCCCGTAGCTGGCGATCCTTCCAATGTTCGTATATATGTTGAGCTGTTGGATTTATAAACGATAGCGTGTCGCAATAAGACGTAACCACTCCTTTTTGTCTCGACTTGATTCGCTTTCTCGAAAGTTCCGCCGATTTCGTCTCAAATACGAGTACGATGTTGCTATGTGAAACGCTCCCGAAAAACAAGAACTGCCGTCGAGGCGTCGATCGGCACGATCGTGTTTGTGCGCTTCGCGCCCGCGCTCTTAGTCTCCCGCTTGGCCTACCGCGCCACACCGTTCGAGTGCTCAAGTTCAGTGGTGGCGCCACGCTCTCATCGCTGAGTTGTTGCTTCGAAACAGGGCTGACATTGAACGCGCGGGTCTTTCAAAATGATACAAATCCCGCCATGGTCCATCTCGCATAAACCACAAACATACATTCCGTGAAACCCAACAAAGGGCAGCTAATATACAGTCTCTCCTTTCTCTTACTATATTCTACAGACTACTTTCCCTTTAAACATTGTGTATTCGCATATGTATACCAATTGAAAACATATATCGTATAAACCAAGAGAATACAATAAAGTAAGCTGTATCAAAATACAATGTAAAGAATAAAGTGATTAGTAAGACAGATCCTTTCTTTGATATTTATAACGTCTCTTATAGTAATAATCGTTTCCAGGAAATGAATCTCGTATAGTAAATAAACACTTATGAAAGTGAGACGTATCTTGATTTATCTGATTTTGACTACTTGCAAATTATAGAACACCAATCTTATTGATTTCTTTCAAGAAAAGGACCTCGTTTAGCAAACATGAATAGTTAGAATATAATACACGTAAATACAAACAAAGATATTGATAAGTAGGGTAGAAGTACCGGTTTTGGCCACTTTAAGCATATTACCATCTTGAAACGCTTCAGATTCGAATAATTATTACTACAGCGGCCTTTCACATATATATTGTCCAATTTAGAGGGATATATTTTCGTTTTTTTTAATCGTAAAAATGTTAAAATGACTCTAAGACAATAAAAAACGAGGGAAAAGAAGTTAAGTGCATTTTTACTAGTTTTGGCCATGCTTGTACCGGTTGTGGCTTCCTACTGCCCCACTTATGGCCATGCACTTGAATCAATGTTTCGATACACATACAGTGCTATAAGCGCAAAATTCTGGCACAGAGCTTTCAATCTTCCGTCTCAATGTTGTACGTGGAACATCAAACATTTTACTTGCTAGTGAAACAGGAGTCCCACTGTGTATAGCATCCAAAGCATTTTGCACTTGCTGCAGAGAGTATGTAAAAAATTTTCTTTTCTTCACTGGCTCTTTTTTCTTTTGTGTTGATTTTTTTCGTGGCGGCATTGTAGCCTAGAACCGCAAATAAATTTCAATTACCACCAGGAATCATTAAATAAAGTAAAAACATTAAATATTATGCTACGATAGGTCTGTTCTTTATAGCTGAACTAGCTGCGTTAGTTTAGAGAGTTTATTTTTCTCCCTCTACATTGTGTGGAAGGAAAAAGAAACTAATGCAGCCAGTTCAGTTATAAAAAACAGACCTTGTATAATATCTAATTTTGACAAGTAAGCACCAGTTTTAATAAGATGGCCAAAACTGGGGCAAAGGGATAATTTAATGTACCGATTATGGCCATCGTTATTAATACGAATATTTTTAGTATTTTCGCTTTTGAACACTTTGAACCTCTTAGAGAAATGTTGCACTACCGATATGTAAACTTCCCGGGTGCTATTATACAATTACGTAACCTAAAAATGTTGCACATCTTACCTCGACGTCTTCTCGGCTGACGTAACGATTGGAATATTCGTATCCTTCTTGTCACAACGTACACTATTTTATTAAGTATAATAAAAAAACAATTACAAATGCACGTTGTTTCCACCTTGAATGCTGCTTAAATATATAACGTCTCGAAAAATGACAGCTTTGAACAGTCACTGACTATGTGTAGACACGAAAAATCCTCGAAAGTGTTCGTGGTGGCCATAACCGGTGCAGTGGCCAAAACCGGTACTTCTACCCTACATAAGAAACAATATGAATAGAATCAATGTGTCAATTTAACTGTTTCTAATTGGATATATTTCAGAAGACAACGCTCTTCAGCTTTCAAGAATTAATTATTCTCTTAACGAAATAGAAAATAGAAAATAGAATGGGAAGTCCAATGAATAATCTCAAATGAATTATTAAATATATCCGATGAATACTTTTTGGTAATATATGTTGACACACTAATTCTCGTGAAAAGAATACAAATATCGCTCGTAATAATATCTCTGATATTATTTCTTATAATAACCGCAAAGAGAACGCTCGACCGTATGTGTCTGAAATTATCGCTTATCTTCAATAAAAAGAAACCGCACGTGATATTACTAAGTGGACTGTAATTGCAAGCTTTATACGTGAATCGCATAAAATACTTGATGAGAAGAACATTTACAACAAAGAAACGCTTAACTTAAGAATACTTCAATTTACACGAATTAATACGTTATAGTTAGTAGAATATATTGTGATAATATAGCAAGAACTTTATATTAACGAGCGATTAAACGGGTTGCAACCACGCAATAAATGAAAATAAGATATTTTATACTGAGCTCAGTTTATGACGACCGTAACGTGTGTGTACAGTCCGTAACTTAGTGTGAGCAGCTCTCCTTGTTCTTCCGCGAACTCTGAAACCAAGGATCACGAGCGTAATATGATCAGTAAATCATATATCCGACAAGAGCGTGATAGGATCAGTAAATCCTATATCTAACTACCCTGCTAAAAATGACCGATTGAATCCGATTAAAAATTTTGAATCCGCATGAATCTGGATTCTTGATCCGGAAATCACGGATTTATAACAATTACACCGACTGAAACGGATTGGTATTCAACGATGTAATTTCAATCGGTTCCTATCGGTTTGAATCGTTATGATTTCGTAACGATTACACCGATCGAAACCGATTGAAACGGATTCGTAGTCAATTAACGATGTAATTTTAATCGGTTCCTATCGGTTTGAATCGTTATGATTTTATAACGATTATACCGATTGGAAACAATTGAAACGGATTCGTACTCAAGAATGTAATTTCACTCGTTTTCTATCGGTTTAAATCGGTCTTAGTCAATCGTTTAAATCGTTATGATTTCGTGAACCCTAGAATCACGAAATTATAATGATTTAAACGGATTAACTGACCGATTCAAACTGATAGAATCCGTGAATTCCGAATATATAAACAGGATTATTTACTACTTTATTTTATAATTCCATTCTTTGTACTACAAATTTATTACAATGTGCAGTATTTATTTAAATAAAAACATTTTACAGTTTTGCAAATATAGAACTCATGACTTTACCAAAAGGAAATCCTGTAATAAGAACTCTATTACGTAAAAATTATGTGTTATATACAATTTTAATGATTAAAGCGGATTTAATCCGATTCACATAGCTACTTTCATTACCTGATTTAAATGGATAAAGCGAAGATACGATTGAAACCGATTCAGTCGGATTCAGATGAATCCGGAAATATCGCATTAAATCCGATTCCGGTGTTGTATTAAAATTTTACGATTGATGCGGATTCAATACGATTCATGTGGTCACTTTATTCACCCGATTAAAATGGATTGGCATTAATACGATTGAAACCGATAACGGCGGATTCAGATCAATCCGGAAATGCCGAATTAAAAACGATTCCGATTGATTTGTTATTAGAACCGATTCACTTCCAATCGGGCATCCGATTAACCAGATTGAAAACGCATTCATTCCGATTCAATTTCACCAAATTTAATACGAAACCAATCGGATTTAATCGGTCATTTTCAGCAGGGTAGAGCATGATAGGATCGATGGATCCTATATCGAACAAGAGCGTGATAGACTCGATGGTTTCGTTCAGAGATCGAAGGAAGTTACCTTTTTGCTTAGGCCTTCCTCATTTATTGCCAATAATCCGTTAATTGAAAGTAGCTCTGACCATTGCCGAAAGAACGTCCGAGAATGTTCCAATATGGCCGTCTCATCCTTTCTCTGATAAGCGACGTCGCACAGTGGTCGGAAATCCGAAAAAGCTGAACGAAATGCAGTTTTTGAAGTAGATATTAAAAATATGGGATAGTATGATATTTGATAAGCATCCCAGCAAACACAGATATATAATGATTATATTGCCAGTATATAACGAAATGTAACACGCAATATAACACGATCGTAACAGTTATGCAGACGTTAGTTGTAATTTCCCACTTATGGATTATTGCAGTTATATAATATAAATATAGCGGTATTATATAACATTTATATAGCAGTAATATAATGTAAAGCATTATTGTTATATAACTGCAGTGTAACCGCTATCGTACATTTTATTGTATATTAATTAATTTATAATTTGCCTTTTGTACATACTAATTCCAGAAAAGGTTTTTAAATTAATTCTAAGCGAAAACAAACTGTTTTATTTGCTTTTTTTTGAAATTAATTTAAAAACCTTTTCTGGAATTAGTATGTGCAAAAGACATACATGTTTTTGCGTAGGAAAGGGACAAATATAAATATTTAATAATAATTTTATTAGATATATTTTGCACTCAAAACATGTAGAAAATATATATTATATTTTTCTATATATATTATATTAATATAAATAACATTTTTCTTATTTTGTTAATGAACATTTTAAACAGCTTTTTATCACAATACATATTGATCCGGTCAAGGATCATTCAAGGATTCCTGTCACATATAAAATCTTTGGTATATATCGCATATATTCTATGGAATATATGCGATATATTCCAAAATCTAAATTTTATATTGGCTGGTGGTTTCCACATTCTAGTTATGCATGTGGTAAATATTTTTCTACTCATTTTTGTGCTTATCCATAATTTCATGGAGATTTGTAGAGATTCTATGTCGATATAAATAATACAATAACTTTTGCTTATTTTATTTTTCACGAGAGACAGAGCATTTGTTCGTAATGTACCTTACATTCACATTCTAATGTGAGCTGTGTCATTCCTAATGTGCATTCACTTGCGTCTTCATTAATTTTGACAATAAATCCAAATCTTTTTGTTACATTTCAATTTAAACAGATCTACTGTTGTTGTATAATTAAATATAGGCTGTAATTGCACATATGTATATATTATTATAAGCATCAGACATGAATCTGTTTTTGTTGTGGAGTCCACCAGCCAATTCTCTATAGAAAATAATTATGTAAAACTAGTCAATTGTACAATCTCTGATTTTCAATCACAACTTTGTAAAAAGAAAATCAAATTGCGTTCGTAAAAAAAGAAAAAATTTTACTAGCGGTTTAATGAACATAAGAGACATTTTAAGCACTGACAAGTGATTCGAATTTCAGAGTTGTATGACAATTAATATTGATACTTATAATTAACTTATAATATATAACTTATACTATACTTTACTTTATCATAACGCGTTTATCTGTCGGATTTATACCTATAGTTTAATAATCTCTTTTCTGATGTCGCAATTTAAAGAAGTAGCCTTATCGGTTTCACAAAGCTAAAAAATCGGCATTCCGTAAGTTTTTTCCTTTCGAATAAATCAACATTTATTCTCGTTATGTAGCTATCTTCCTGAGTGACCGCTAGCACCTTTCGCTGAATATTTATATGAACTACGGCACTTTCGACCGCTGCCGTTCGCTATACTGATATACTATATCATATCTACATTGAGCATGTCGCCTGCCAGTTGTCACAACTAGAGCCGGTAATTTGTGATAGGATCGAAGTCTATCGAAGTCTTTTTGATGTGTGGAATTTAAGGCCATCACATATCCCCACAATCGCATGGCGGTCGCGCATACCTTCTGTATTTCACGAACCTCCTCGAAGTCTAAGTGTATCTCCGCGTGTGTAATATGACAGTAATGAACGTTAACGCCGACTAAATTAATGAATAGTATATACATGGGCTTAAGCTAGAAAATAATGTCTTATATTAGCCTAAACAACATAGATTCAAGAAACGCTGTCAATTATATACGAGCTAACCCCTTTCCTTACAAATTGATATCAAATGATCATATACCTGACGAATGGTCATCATAATGACAAATGTGATAGATCCAAATTTCGAAATGGTGTAAAAAATATACAACTGGCCGCTTGCCGAACAAATTGAAATCAGCAAGCAATCGACTATAAACCTGAGGTACTGTACAATAAAAGTCATTAGTTACTTTTGTGCAAGAAATATTATAAGAAACTAATTGCATATCGCAAATTAATTACCGTCGTCATGAAAGAAAATATCAGTGGAAAGCTCGATTGTTGAACATCATTTGTACGCTAGTCACACCATAGTCTGTAAAAAGTGCATTCTGCCAGGTACTTGTGAAACTATCTAATAATGAGTAACCTCCCAGTAAAATAACATCGGAGTGTTGTAGCCCCATCTGAAAGTATTTGATAGATCTATCGTAAGTTGACTGCAACTAAAATGTATTATAGATTTAACAAAATATATACCGTTTTTATGATCAGAACTGTCCAACATAAAGAGCGTCATTCCGATAGAAATGAGAATCGCAGTAACATACTCGTAATATTCATACGTTGTATGCGAAATTATTTTTCCCATTAACATAACTGGGATAATTTTAGAAGCTTTAGCTAGAACCTAAAAAAATGATTAAACGCATATAACAAAACATTCATACAAATACTCATATCTTGGCACATAAGAAGTTATGACTAGAGAAATCAATGAATCGTCAGAAGGTATATACAATCGTAATTTTTTTACCTGTGATGGAAAACTGACATATACTTCAAAGCTTCGTATTGACACCAACTGCTCATAATATTTGACAAGGAGCAAAACGCATACTTGTACAATGGCGTCTTATGTTGCGGCTGACGTTGAATAAGTAAATATAATCCCGATATCAGGAAAGCAAGAATGCGATTCACAAACACCAGGAATTGCGAATCTTGAAACCGCGCTTTATTGCCGGAAGCATCTTCGTACTCCTATATAAATAAATCTTGGTTTAATTAAGAAATTACGTTACATGAATAACAACAAAATATCACAAAGTAGTTACACTAATAATCCAAAATAATATCCACTTCTAATAATATAAAAAAACAAATATTGTTCTTTTTTATAGATATTTCTCTCCTATCGATGAAATTTGACTAATACCTGTGTCATTATCTTTTCCTGCAAGTAGTCCTATGTTAGATAACTAAATTGCAGCCCAAAGAAACAATAGAGCAAGAGTAGGGCGTCTTGAGTAAAAGTGCGCTGGACATGTGTGGAAACATTAGAAGCATAAACCGGTGAGTCCAAAAGGCCTGTCTCGCAGTGTCCGACGAAGCACGAATGCACCAGTCTGGGAATACAGCCTTTCCCTGCATAAATATTCTTTTTAATTACTACAGTATATATTATAAGATATTATATTAAATCTTTCTAAATTGATACTTACCGCTTCTCTGTGTGTACTTTGTATATCGTACATATTTATATATAAGGCAACCCGGCAACAGCACAGCGGCATATCCCAATAAATTCAAACACAATCGAATAACCCAATTGTATGTAGATGTTTTGAAGATTTCTTCTCCATTATTTGTGAACAATTTTATGACCTCGCTGGTTCCAAATATGACGCTGACTGAAAGGGGTTACGTGTATAGCTTCTAACACACACACACATATATATATATATACATACATACACTGCATACACATACCTTCAAGTAGGTTATTTCTTGTACGAGGGCGAATCAAAGTCACGTCCTCGACCGTCTCTCGCCGGCGTCGCGTCCTTTCACGAGCGACGGGCCGTCGCGCACACGAGACACCCGCGAACGTGGTACACGATCTCCCACGGACGGGTGCGGTCTTCTAAATGTATATCGTCGCGATTATGTCGCGATCGTGGCACGATGGCACTAGCGGAACTGCGGAAAGAGACCTATATTATAATATAATATGCACAACGTGTTTTAACCTAGCTTCCCAGCAAACACCAAATATAATTGATATATAACCTGGGAGTAACAGATTATATAACAGGTGTTATACTGGAGTAGCATAACAGTTATATAACTTTACATTATTACTATAATATAACTAGGTTATAAAACTATTATGTTGCTCCGTTATTTATATGTTATAATAAATGCACATTAATACAACTGTTATATATGCGTGTTATACAACAACGGTTGCGTTGATATTATATAAATATTATATAACATAATTTCAATTACCGCCGGAATTATATAACCTCGATAGCATGCGCCATAGCGGCGCACGCAAGTTCGCGGTCTCTGGCCGCTTCTGCTAGTGCCATCGTGCCACGATCGTGACAATAATACATTAGAAGACCGCGCCCGTCCGTGGGAAATCGTGAACCGCGTTCGCGGGTGTCTCGTGTGCGCGACGGCCCGTCGCTCGTGAAAGGACGCGACGCCGGCGAGAGACGGTCGAGGACGTGCCTTTGATTCGCCCTCGTACGAGAGATAGCTTGATCGAGCTATTATAGGTTAGAACACGTTGTGCACATTAGGAGGTATTTTCCGTTTCACGCACAATGCGCATAATGCATTATTTATCCTTGTTATTCATCGAGTGTTAATAAACAATTGGATAAATGATGCATTATGCGCATCATGCGTGAAACGGAAAATACCCTAAGGGTCGGTCTACAATCAGTCGTACAGTCGTATGTCGGAGGGTATTTTCCGTTTCACGCACGATGCGCATAATGCATCATTTATCATTGTTTATTAACACTCGATGAATAACAAGGATACATTATGCATTATGCGCATCGTGCGTGAAACGGAAAATATCCTCCGAATACGACTGATTGTAGACCGGCCTTAAGTCTCTTTCCGCTTCCGCAGCTTCTGCTAGTGCCATCGTGCCTCGTTCCTATCGCGACGATATTCATTTGGAAGACCGCGTCCGTCCGTGGGAGATCGTAATCGTGAACCGCGTTCGCGGGTGTCTCGTGCGTGCGCTACGGCCCGGCGCTCGTGAAAGGACTTGACGCCGGCGAGAGACGGTCGAGGACGGAGGACGTGGCTTTGATTCGCCCTCGTACGAGAGCTAGATAACTTGAAGGTATGTATTACCTATATTATAGGTTAGAACACGTTGTGCACATATTTAATATAGAGGTACTTTCCTTTTCACGCACTATGCGCATAATGCATCATTTATCATTGTTTATTAACACTCGATGAATAACAAGAATACATTATGCATTATGCGCATCGTGCGTGAAACGGAAAGTACCTCTATATTAAATATGTGCACAACGTGTTCTAACCTATAATATAGGTAATACATACCTTCAAGTTATCTAGCTCTCGTACGAGGGCGAATCAAAGCCACGTCCTCCGTCCTCGACCGTCTCTCGCCGGCGTCGAGTCCTTTCACGAGCGCCGGGCCGTAGCGCACGCACGAGACACCCGCGAACGCGGTTCACGATTACGATCTCCCACGGACGGACGCGGTCTTCCAAATGAATATCGTCGCGATAGGAACGAGGCACGATGGCACTAGCGGAAGCTGCGGAAGCGGAAAGAGACTTAAGGCCGGTCTACAATCAGTCGTATTCGGAGGATATTTTCCGTTTCACGCACGATGCGCATAATGCATCATTTATCATTGTTTATTAACACTCGATGAATAACAAGGATACATTATGCATTATGCGCATCGTGCGTGAAACGGAAAATATCCTCCGAATACGACTGATTGTAGACCGGCCCTAAGTCTCTTTCCGCTTCCGCAGCTTCCGCTAGTGCCATCATGCCTCGTTCCTATCGCGACGATATTCATTTGGAAGACCGCGTCCGTCCGTGGGAGATCGTAATCGTGAACCGCGTTCGCGGATGTCTCGTGCGTGCGACGGCCCGGCGCTCGTGAAAGGACTCGACGCCGGCGAGAGACGGTCGAGGACGGAGGACGTGGCTTTGATTCGCCCTCGTACGAGAGCTAGATAACTTGAAGGTATGTATTACCTATATTATAGGTTAGAACACGTTGTGCACATATTTAATATAGAGGTACTTTCCGTTTCACGCACGATGCGCATAATGCATCATTTATCCTTGTTATTATATGTATATATAATAAACAAGGATAAATGATGCATTATGCGCATCGTGCGTGAAACGGAAAGTACCCTAAGAATCGGTTTCTGTAATCTTATTTCGGAGCGAGATATTTCGTTATCCGATTGATTCTGTACAGTTGGTGTTGTAATTTCGTCACGTTTTTGTTGGTAGATAATTTACGAGTTTATTGTTTGTCGAAAGTAACAATATTTGTTGAAATGTTAAATAGAATTTATATCGTTGTGTTGGAAACAAAGTAAAAGCTTTGCAGAGTTTTGTATTTTGATTTTTAAACCGAAGAGTTCAAAAGCGTTAGATGCAATTTTATTATTTTTATGAATTATAGTTTTAGTACATGGAATATCTATTTATTAATATCTATCATTGTAATATCTAATTATATTGCTCATATTTTTATTTTTGTTTTAAGGACATATTACCTCGCACCATTCGACGCTCACAGAGTCCGAATTTGATAATATTGCGGCTGAATGGATCCGCTTCGCAAAACAGCGTAAAACAAGAGAAGAAAAAGAGAAGGACAAGGAGAACAAAACTTAAGAAAATACATCATACGTATTTAAGGAGGTTCTACAGGTACTCTCTAGTCAGTTGAGAGATGAAGAGAAAATCTTCAAATTCATCAATTCTAAGTATTCATAAAATATTTTCGTGAATTTTGATGACGTTAAAGCCTATATCATACCCATATTAGTCGAAGCGAGGAATAATTAAAAATATCGTGTAAGTGCTCCTTTGACTCCGGCGGCTTATACATGCGAGAAAATGTGGTAACGTCGCGAACTTGAGTCTCGCTGTTCTGCTCATATGACCGTGGTTATTTCACATAATTCTAGAGCGAGTACTCCTCCGTAAGCGCTCGTAAAGGTTAGGTGCTTAAGTTTGAGGTGCTGTCATACTGTGGTGCTGTACTGGCTGTACACTTTTCGCGCGGGTGCAGTCGCTGCGACGTTGCCAAATCTCCCTTGTTATTCGAAACACGCTACGTGAACTGTGATATGGCCTGTTTCAATAGCCAATATCATAAAATTTTACGCGATAACCCTTGTTTTTCTCGATATTTCTGAAAAGCTTAGATTAAGATCTATAAGAGCTCCGTTTTTCGAATCTCTGGTAGGTCGCCTTCATATAATTAATATCTCGTTTCCTGTCTCCAGGAACCCCTCTGCCATAAGAGCTCATGTTAAAAACTGTGATTTCAAAATTCATTTTTGCAAATTTTTACACGATAACCGATGCTAAAATTTTTCGAGCACTTTTCTCGCATCTCAATTTATACGTCCATGAAGTTTTTTCCAATTTTTAGATACATCCATTATCTGTAGAACCTAAAAATTTGCAATAATATTTTGTTATGGCTCATTGTACTATTTTATAACCTCTGAAATTTTAATTACTTAATTGTCAACGCTTAAAAGCTGTTTTTCTAGTTTATTCAACCGCAAGTGAGAAATGTAATTTTTTTATTTTTTAGAGAAATGGATATGTTTCTATTATCTTTCGTACTTATAGCTTAATAATCTTTTTTAATTTGTTTACAATCACAATGTGCTCATTTATCAGACATTAGATGGAGATGTACTTATATGGAGGACTTAGGTTAGTGCGGAATATTTCTACAAGGAGATAGTGCCAGCACTCCTGGTTTAGACCAGTGGGTGCTGGGACTGTCCTCTGTCGAGGACAGAGTCCGCATTGGTCGATGTCCTTGATCCAGCTTTGACCAGTGGGTGCTGGGACTGTCCTCTGGCGAGGACAGAGTCCGCATTGGTCGATGTCCTTGATCGAGCTTTGACCAGTGGGTGCTGGAACTGCCCCTTTTAGGAATAGAGTCCGCACTAGCCTATAAATCTTCCAGAGGAAACATGAATACATCTCCTTTTGATGTTCACTAGACAAGCATGCTCGTAAAATGATTCAGAAAAGAGATTATTAAACTATAGGTATAAGTCCGACAGATAAACGCGTTATGATAAAGTAAAAGGCTAGTATAAGTTATATATTATAAGTTAATTATAAGGATCAATATTAATTGTCATACAACTCTGAAATTTGAATCACTTGTCAGTGCTTAAAATGTCTTATGTTCATTAAACCGCTAGTAAAATTTTTTTTTTTACGAACGCAATTTGATTGTCTTTTTACAAAGTTGTGATTGAAAATCAGAGATTGTACAATTGACTAGTTTTACATAATTATTTTCTATAGAGAATTGACTGGTGGACTCCACAACAAAAACAGATTCATGTCTGATGCTTATAATAACATATATATTATATATACATATGTGCAAGTACAGCCTATATTTAATTATATATACAACAACAGTAGATCTATTTAAATTGAAGAATGTGGAAGCCACCAGCCAATATGAAATTTAGATTTTGGAATATATCGCATATATTCCATAGAATATACCAAAGATTTTATGTGAGGAATCCTTGAATGATCCTTGACCGGATCAATATGTATTGTGATAAAAAGCTGCTTATTAACCAAAAATGTTCATTAACCAAATAAGAAAAATGTTATTATATATTAATATAATATATATAAAAAAATATAATATATATTTTCTACATGTTTGGAGTGCAAAATATATCTAATAAAATGATTATTCAATATATATTTATATTTGTCCCTTTCCTACGCAAAACCATGTATGTCTTTTGCACATACTAATTCCAGAAAAGGTTTTTAAATTAATTTCAAGCAAAAGCAAATAAAACAGTTTGTTTTCGCTTAGAATTAATTTAAAAACCTTTTCTGGAATTAGTATGTACAAAAGGCAAATTATAAATTAATTAATATACAATAAAATGTACGATAACGGTTACACTGCAGTTATATAACAAAAAGGCTTTAAAGTATATTACTGCTATATAAATGTTATATAACATCGCTATATTTATATTATATAACTGCAATAATCCATATATGCGAAATTACAACTAACGTCTGCATAACTGTTACGATCGTGTTATATAGCGTGTTACATTTCGTTATATACTGGCAATATAATCGTTATATATCTGTGTTTGCTGGGTATGTGCTTATGTCTTTGTCTTTGTGAATATACGGCGAGATTCGATCCGCACACTCAATGTGTTCATTTATTGTGTTTATGGTTGAATTTAATAAATTTTAAATTTATAGTATTCTTATATGCATACTTTTGAGGTGGACACACTGAGAGGTGCTCTTAATATAATTTAATTACAGGATGTTGAGGATCGAAGAAATAAACAATTCATGACAATGAATACATATATGTTATTTATTTTGTGCATACATATTACATCTGTGCACGAATCTCTCCGGTTAAATGTTCATGTACATATTATTATATATACATATTTTTGCACCTTTCTAATCCTGATCCCACTACGGTAAGTGTCTGAATGATATTAATATTTAAAACCGATTGTTTATTGCTACCACGACTAGGTTATGTTGTTACGCGCGAGCAAGTTAAACTAGGATGAGGAAACTCAGGATGGGCAATCCATCCTGGTATAGAGAACCCCTGCCTTCGGGTTGATCCGCATGTATATATATGGTTTTCATATATCAATGATCTCATATTTTGATAAAGTTGCTTTGAACAAATATATTGGAAATCGAGTAACGATAACTTTATTACAGATAATTTTGTCGGAGTTAGGTAATATTTTCTCACCATTATCCTTGCGGAATAAAGTCTTCGATTTTAATGGTGACAAGACCTAATTTCCGGTAACGTTATACTGGGGAAATGTATCCGTAGTCGACCGATGACAGACTTCCCTGAATCACATTTTTGGAATTGCGAATAATTTACCTAAATTATTATTGTCTTAATATATAGGACGTTAACAGCTGATGTTCCTACTTAAGATTGTATTTAACGAATTTATGTAATAATGACTCTGTCTCAGCTCGTTTTGCGTAATTCTACTTGGTATCCTCTGCAATTACACCTGTGAATATTTAATTTAACTAAATAATTAGTAATTCTGGCCTTTTACGTGACAGATTCGTATGATAATTTCTTGGGAGTTTTTTGCGGAGGACCTAACTAATTAATTAGGTAACTTATTAGTTATGCTGCTGTTTGTACATTGTCTGATATTTATATAAAAAAGAAATCAATAGATTACAATACCTCATAAATGTCAGGCAATAGATTATTTTCTGGATTGATGTAATTTTTATAATCATTGAGTATGGGCTTTATCAAGCAACAGTATATTGCGTAACATGTATTTCGTGCTTCTACGCATTTGTGCTCGTCATTTCGGGCAATTCTCACGGCTTCCCCCCCCTGCGTGATTTGTACAGGGCTGGGGTAAAACCACATTAAGATCCGACCACCAGATTACTGAGTATACACGTGGACTGTGTATATTCATAGTAGAGATCCTAGGGTGCACCTTGGGCGGGGTACACCTGAACTCGGTGTCGTCCTAAGGGGATGGATACCCCTAAAATAATTAAACCAAATTATGGAAGGTACAATTAAAGGGAAAAATGATTTACTGTCTCAGGGGACTTCGGACCCCCAGGGGCCGGCGCGTGGGGAGTGCGGTCCCAGCGACCCACGTGTCGATGAAGCCTCCCAGAAGGAGGTGGATAAATCAAGCGATGGGCTGAATAAAAAAAAAGAGATAATTTTACGTCCAGATCGGACGGGTGCACAACAACCACCGGCGTTGCCTACGGGCGCCGGTGGTGTAGAGGCTACCGTAGAAGAGGACGGAACTGGCAACGCCGATTCAGCACCGTTTACACCGACGTCTGCGCTTCCGTCTACACCGGTGACCACACTAGTCCCGACTCCATTTGTGGACACTCCTATGGGTGCATTACGCGCCGGAGAAACGAGTGTCTTTAGACTTGGCAGGACGGACAACACCCCCCCCCCCTTGCTCAAAGCAGGGAACACGAGTATGGATACGGATCCTAGAGTCTTGGACTCCATTGTCATCTCGGACGATGGATCTGAGGCAGATTCCGAAATGTCGACGGCTCCTGCGAGCATGAAGAGGAAAGCGACGAAGTCTCCCGACGCCTCTCCAAATGCTCAACCGACCGATAAGAAGAGAGTTAAAAAAAAAGTAATCAAAATTGGTAGGAACAGACACGTGCGCCCGATGGAATGCGTCCCGAGCGATGTTGAGGAATTTTCCACCAATACTTTGGATGAGCTCAGTAACGAGAGACTTATGGAATTTGCTTATGACTACCTCGGCAGGATGGAATTTGCGCGAATGAAATGTAAAAACCTCAACGGAGGTATCAGTAAATGTTGGAGGGTGGGACTTGTGAACCTATCACAAGTCGTCACTACATACCACGAACGTCTGGAAGCTGACGTGGATTCGTCCTCCCTTAGAGCGAAGAATGATAACCTCTCCGCTCAAATAAGTACTTTAATCGACAGGGAAGAGGCCGGAAAGCGGAACCGGCGTGTTCTGGAGGATGAGAATGCGAACCTTAAGCGGGAAGTGGAGGTTCTCAGGAGGGAGCTGAGGGAGAGTAGAGAATTGCAGCCCCAGCATTCGGCTATCCTTGTGGACCCGGAGCCGCATGGCCGTTCCTCCACGGCTGTCCCCCACTTTCCTGCCGGAACGTCCGAAACAGTGGCATCTGCTGCTGTTAAACAGGATCGGTTTAGGAAACCCAACGATCCGGTTAGATCCGAGTTTCCTCCTCTGCCTAAGAGGAAAGCCGAGAACTTGCCAAAAGTTGTTAGTAAACAACGATTTACCGGCAAAGTAAGTATTCTTACAGAATCGTCACGCTCCGAAGGGGACAGCGTTAAATCATCGTTGTTAGGACCCCCCCCCCTCGTCGTAGCAGTAATATGCAGCTGAGGAATAGAGCTGAGAAGACTCGACGTAAGTCTACCTCGGCTTCCGAACACTCTGATGAAGAGGCTGAATCTACGGACCAAGCTATGAGGTAGATCGGGATTTTGTCTGCCCGCGAGATACGCAGGCTGCGTGAGATGTTTGCGGCTCATTCCGACGAGCCTCCTGATAGGAAGAAGATCAAGAAGCCTAGGAAGTCCCATAAAGAACCAAATACGACGGATGGTGAGCGCGAATCTGGTACCCCAGCGGTGAGAAGGAAGTCCGCTAGCCAGGGCGGCCGTATCGGAGCCGCGGCGGGAAGTGCTCGTGGAGGTGTCCGGCGGAGGCCACCCCGGTCTGCCGCCGTGACTATTACTTCTTTAAATAAGGATGCCTCTTACGCGGACATCCTGAAACAGGCGCGCGAGAGGATCCCGCTTAACACACTGGGTATTGACAACTCTCGCATTAGGAGAGGGGTCAACGGGGGAGTTATAATAGAGATCCCGGGAGAAAACGGGGCGGAGAAGGCGGATGCTTTGGCTCGTAAACTAAGGGATGTCTTGGACTCTTCCATTGCCAAAATCTCTAGACCGACCACCATGGGAGAATTGCGATTATGGAACCTAGACGACTCCATCACTCCCGCGGACGTCATGGATGTCATCTGCTCTGTCGGTGGGTGTTCGGAGATCGATGTTAAGATCGGTAATATGCGCAGGACGGGCAATGGCATGCAATCTGTCTGGGCTAAATGCCCACTGTTCGCCGCCTCCAATGTCTCAACAACAGGACGGATTAAAATCGGGTGGTCTATGGCGCGAGTTGAGCTCCTCGCCGCCAGGCCGATACAGTGTTTTAAGTGTTGGAGATACGGTCACGTCAAGACCAACTGCGTTTTTCCAGAGGACCGGACGGGCTTTTGTTTCCGCTGCGGATCCGGCGATCACCAGATCGGCACCTGTATCAACTCTCCTCATTGCGTTGTTTGCGCGGGTACGGGAAGAACGTGTGACCACCGGCTCGGTTCCACTCCTGCATGCTTCGAGAGAGAGGCGCCTCCACCGAGGTCATCTAGTGGCCCTAGAATCGAGAAATGACCTCGATCATACAGGTCAATCTGAACAGGAGCCGCGAGGCCCATGACCTGCTGATACACCAAGCTGGTGAGCTGGGGGCTGCCGTGTGTGTGGTATCCGAGCCTGCCCGCACACCCAGCTCCCAGCAGTGGTTCTCCAGCCAGAACGGATTGGCGGCCGTTTATATCAACAATCGGATCGCCGATTATCCGGCGGCACTGGTTGCAAAAGGCCAGCACGTAGTGGTCGTCAGGTATGGTGACATGCACATAGCCTCGTGCTATGTGTCTCCTAATATAGATTACAACGGCTATACCGCCTTTTTAGGCGAACTCACTAACGCGTGTTCCACCGTTGTGAGCAACAAGGTTCTGGTGTGTGGCGATTTCAACGCTCACTCGCCTTTGTGGGGTTCCGCGACGTCGGACTTTAAGGGCGACCTCGTGGAGGAATGGTCCTCGCAGATGGACGTATGTCTGGTGAATACTGGCAACAGATCAACTTTCGTCGGTAGACAGGGTCAGTCTATCATCGACCTGACCTGGGCTTCCTCGGATTTGCTTCGACAGGTCCAGAATTGGACTGTGCGCGAGGATGTCGTTTCCCTGTCGGACCACCTATACATCAGTTTTACCGTCTCGGGGAACACAAACAGGCCATTTGTGCGCCCGACACCGCGGTGGAATTTCAAGAGCATGGACGTTGACCTGTATAAGGCCTCCATTGGCTGGTCGTGCGCCGTCGCTCCGCCGGACGACACTTATATGATCAATGCGCCACCCGACCGCTGGATCAATAAATGTATTACGGATGCTTGTAAGGCCGCTGTTCCGCGCTTTCGGGCTCGCGGTCGTGGGACTGGGGCCTATTGGTGGAGTCCGGATATAGCGTCTCTGCGAGCTGCCGTCAACAGAGCCAGACGCGCATGGATCCGCGGGAGACGCAGGGACCCACCGGAGGTCTCGACCCAAAAAAGTGCGGAGTATCTCCTGGCTACACAGGAGCTCAAGCGGGAGATACACAGGGCCAAAACAAGAGCTTGGCAAGAGCTCATTGCCACTCTTGATGACGATCCGTGGGGCTTGCCCTATAAGATCGTTTTGAGCAGGCTCCGGACGTCAACCCCCGGGCTGACTGCCTCTCTCGAGCCCGATGTCCTGGGAACTCTTTTGGATAAGTTATTTCCGCCTGGGAACCCACTTGTTCCCATTGATTTGGGAGATTGTGAGGAGGGCCGCACACCCGTGACTGTGGACGAGGTGGAGAGGGCTATCGCGGCGAAGGTTAATATGAACACGGCTCCTGGTCCGGACGGCTTTAAGGCCTCCGCTATTAAGAAGTTCACTCCGGAGATGGTCGGCCGACTTGCGCAGACGTTTAATATATATTTTAAGTACGGCGTCTTCCCGCCCAGCTGGAAGCTCGCGGACCTAGTCTTGATACCAAAGGGCGAGTCCGTGCCTGGAGAAACACCCAAAGCCAGGCCGATTTGCCTACTTAACGAAGTAGGCAAAACTTTCGAGCGCGTAATCGCGGAGCGTTTGACGAGCTTCATGGATGGTAATCGACAGGCCAACTTGTCGGAAAACCAATTTGGCTTCCGTAGAGCGAGGTCCACTACGGATGCATTGTTTCTGGTCAAGTCCATCATCGCTCAGGCTCGTGCCGATGGTAGGGTAGCACTGGCACTCTCGTTAGATATCGAGAATGCCTTTAACTCGATTACTCTATCGGCCATCAGGAGAGCAATGCGTATCAAGGGTTTTCCAACGTACCTGAGACGTACCTGAGACGGAGGCATACCTGAAGGACAGGTTTGTGCGGTATTGGACCGCCAGCGGGGTCAGGCGCAAGCGGAGGGTGAACAGGGGGGTCCCACAAGGCTCGGTGTTGGGCCCCCTGTTGTGGAACGTCGCGTACGATGCGGTACTAAGGACGCTGCTCTATGAGGATTGTCACGTGGTATGCTACGCGGACGACACGTTGCTCGTGATGGTTCGCGACAGTTACGACGATGCGTGCGCCGTGGCACTTGAATGTCTCGAGCGCTTATTGATTAATATCCGTGCACTGGGCCTGAAGGTGTCTTGGCAGAAGTCGGAGGCGATATTCTTTGGTCACTGCCCCCGGGATGCCTATCTCGAGGTTGAGGAGGTCCGCATACAGTTCACGAACAGTATGAAATATCTGGGCGTCTATATTGACCGGAGGCTCAATTTTTGTAACCATTTCGCGTATGTCGCATCCAAGGTCACCCGGATCAGCAGAGCTCTCTGCGGGATCTTGCCTAACTTGCGAGGTCCTCTGGAGTGCAAGCGCCGACTATATTATACCATAATTACCTCGATTATCTTGTACGCCGCCCCAATTTGGAGCGAGGAGCTTGCGTCATCTGGAAATCAGCAGCGTGTCCTCCAGCGCGCGATCCGTCTTATCGCGCTGAGGACAGTTATGGCGTACCGTAGCGTCTCTTACGAGGCCGCAACACTGCTGGCTAGAATCCCGCCGATACAACTGTACGCGGCGTGTCTTCGGCGTACGTACCTGAGGCTCAGGGTCATGAGAGAGTCTGGGACCTTCTACCCTGATGCGCCTGCGGAAGTACGATAGGAGGAGCAGCTTGTGCTTATGGAGCAATGGGAGGAACGCTTGAGGGATGTGCGGCTCCCTGGGAGGAGGACCAGGGACGCCATCTCTCCAAGTTTTGATTTCTGGATTAACAGACTTTCTGGATTCCTGACATTCAGGATCACCCAATTGCTGACGGGGCACGGCTGCTTTGCCTCATTCTTGTACAGAATTAATAGAGAGGATTCTCCAATATGCCGCTATTGCAACCTTGCGGTGGATACGGCCGAGCACACCCTTGCGGCCTGCAATGCCTGGGGCTTGGAGCGTGGGGAATTGATATCTGTAATAGGACAAGATCTTTCCCTCGCTGCTGTCGTCGCGGCTATTTGCCGTTCCCGCGAAGCATGGAGGGCCTTTTCGGCCTTCGCAGAGCGCGTCATGCGCACCAAGGAGGACGATGAAAGGAGGAGGCAGCTCGGCTTGGAGGAGCCTGGGATTATTGTGGAACAGGTTCCCGAAGACCCGTAGGGTTTTTGCGTGCGCTGAGTTGTATGCGTGATGATATTATTGTATGCGTTGCGCCGGACTTTTGTACGCGGCTATCGCGGCGATTTTGCGGGACCGCCCTCGGTGCTCTCCGGTGTCGTCGGGTGCCGGCCGGTTGTGGGCTGCTCTCCTCCTGGGGTCCGGTGCATCGACTGGTGCGATGCTCCCGGATCTCTGGGGGGATGGTGGCTCGGGGGTGGTCGGCGTCTGTCGATTTCCTGGCGTTTCCCGGGTGCGGTCGTGATTTACATTATGTCTTTCTTGTTTGTTCCCTGGTCTTTCTCCGCCATAGGTTGCGGTTCCCCGGGGGGTGGGTCGGCCGTGGCTCGCTGCTCACCGCTGCTTGAGGGGCTCTGGCACCATTGCGGTGCAGTGGTGGCCATGGGTTCCGTTGAGGCTGCGTGTCGCGGTCGGTCGTCCTCCTGGGGTTCCGTGGCTCAGCGGGGGGGGGGGAATCGGGGGTTTTTAATGTCTCTGTGCCCTCCTCCAGGGCCCTCCCCACGGGGTGGGCCTGGGAGGGGGGCACAGCCTTTCTATAGCCTGGTTAAACCTGGCTGATAATTGTGGACTCGTGCGACGAGTCCTTTTGTTGGTGGTGGGTATACGTATTCTTCGTGTTGACGAGCCCGAGGAATCGGACTCGTGTTTGTGTTGCGTGGATCCTCTCTATTCGGATAGAGGGGACTCCTGTTCGTTGTCGTTCGTACACGTCCAGTGCGGTTCGTGTGCGTCTTATTGGCGGGGGGCCCCCTCTGGGGGAAATGGTCTCGCAGCCAATGAGGAAGCCCCTCGATGATATGGATGCCCGCATGCTATCATCATGGGGGGCATCCGAGGCGGTCGAAGGGTGACGCACACGCGCACTTCCTTCGACTAGGGAACCTATCTCCCCCGGGGGATCCTGTCTCCCGCGGTGTGACCTCCCGTGTGTCTTGTGGTCTATGGATTATATGTCTCCGGGCGCCTCGGCGCACGGACCGTCCTGTCACGTGATGTCATACCTCTGGTCGTTCCGCGTGTCGTGACTATGGTCCTTTGTCTGTGTTTTGGGAGAGGTTTTTTAGTGGGTGCAAGCCCCACATACTCTGACAGCCGGGGTTAGGGATGCGTCGAGGCATTTTTCCTTCTCCCACCGAAACAAAAAAAAAAAAAAGGTGTAGATTGAGTGTTGACCATTAAGGTTTAGGTAAATTGTGGGTTTAATCCTCAATGATGAGTGTATATTGGGAGTTTATTCTCAATGATAAGTGTAGGTTGGGGATTAAGCCTCAATGTTTAGTGTAGGTTGGAGATTGATTCTCATCGTTGGAAGTTGGTTTGGTGTTAACAGTGTTAACCTTTAATGTTCTATGTCGATTTAATCAGTGTCGCCATGATTCCTTTATCATTGGGTGTCGTTTAAATGTTATTGTGTTAATTTTCGTTAAATGTCAATTGACGGCTTGGTTTATTGGAAAAGTGTTTCAGATAAAAGTTGAAAGGTTTGAAGGGGGCCAATAGACGATCTTATTGAATTTTGGATCCAGGACCTGTATTGAGCCCAATAGGGCCTAAGTTAAATTTTTTAAATGAAAACCCCTATTTTTTATTGTACCATCTTTCTATATAATACTTTTATATAATATATAATAATTTTTTAGATATTCAAGGAAAACTTGGTAACTTTTTAAATATATATTTAGCTTGTGATATCTTGATGATTGTTTGCCAGAGAAAAAAGTGGTACAGAGGACTTTTAACTTAATTTTATTTCAAAAATGTGCTGTTGCAATAGTATACTCTAATTTTTTTTAAATATTTGTGTATGCATCTTCTTGGAGTGTTTACAAATATTTAAAAAAATTGGAGTGCTATTGCAACAGCATATTCTTAAGACAAAATTAAGTCAAAAAGTCCTCTATATCACTTTTTCCTCTGGCAAACAATTATCAAGATATCATAAGCTAAATATTGAAAAAGTTACCAAGTTTTCCTTGAATATCTCAAAAAGTATTAGGCAAATAAAAGAATTTTTTAAACAAAAGTTGTTTAAATTAATTAATAGAGAAAGATGGTACAATAAAAAATAGGGGTTTTTATTTAAAAAATTTGACTTAGGTCCTACCCAGCGAGAAATGACCCATCGAATCGACGTCTAATTGACGTCGAAATCATCGATATTACATCATATTGAAATAATGCTCGAAATTTGAAGCTTATTTCGATGTTTGTGCTTATGACATTTTTTAAAAGAAGAGATTATTTGTGACATACATTCATCGCGCCAGACTGTAAACAGGCAAATTATGTATTTTCTGTTAAGACATCGATATTTCATCATTTCGATATCGATTCGAAGCTATTTTGATTTGCCTGTCAAATATATAATAACATTGCCATTATATAGAATGCAATATGAATAAAAAATTATATTGTATTGGCAGACATGGATAATGTAAATATTTTATGATTTGAGCATTATAATAATTGCGCTACAATATTAATTCTTTTAGGCTTCCATTTCCATTAAATAGTTACTTTATAACTGTAAAAGTCACAACAAAATTCCTGTTTGTAATTTGACAATTTTGAAAATTAAAATATTATAATAGGTACATTTTCAGTACTACATCCGCTCATTTATTAAACAAGAAGTTAAATTAAGCAACTAATTAAATTGTTAATATTAAATATTAATACAATAAGATATTTGTATTTACATTTATCAAAATAAAAAATAAGTTCAATTATGAAAATAAATATTAATAATTGGACTTATTAAAAATTAAATAATTTGTTCAGATATTGCGCTCGAATTCTTTTCGCGTTTTACAACGCCCGATCGTTTCACATTAGATGACGCAACGCGCGAGTCGCCACTCTCAAAGAGAGCCCCCGCCTTCTTCCTCACTTGTTAGGTGTCATGGCCGCACTTGCTTGCGTTTCTTCGAACGTGTCGAGTCCGTTACCTCTTTCTTGACGGATTGATCGTTGCGGTGCGTGTTCTGGAGACCAACCGAGCGAGAGTCGGATCACCAAGGAGAGCTCACCGCCAGGAAAGGGAGAGCTGCGGCAGCTAGCGTCCGAGAGGGAGGATCGAGGCGAGGAGTCCGGTTCAGCGAGCGGAGCCCTTAAGAGATTCTCATTGGGACGCCATATTTGTTACTTTCATTTGAGGGTTCATATTTTTAGGGTTTATACCGTCATTTTTAAGGATTAACCATTAATTGAAGGTTAACTATCACTTGAAGG